>NC_046227.1:16583373-16665873 GCF_009819885.2 Catharus ustulatus
CCGTGCGGCCGGAGGGCGGAGGGGAAGGGGGAGCTTGGGTACGAGAGCGGCAGTGACCACGAGTGCGCCTGACAGCACCCGCGCCCCCGGCGCCCAAATACCGCACACGCCGGGCGGGGCTCCGCGGGGGGAGCGGAGCCTCCGCGGGGGGCTGCGAGAAGCCGGTGCTGCGCTCCCAGGTGCGGAGGAGAGCGCGGGGACAAAGTTTAGGAAGGGGCTTATTGGAGAGCTGGCGCGCCTGCATGGCTGGGAGAAGGGGTAAAGTGCGGCGTGCTGTCGGTAATAAAGTGTTAAATAACAACTGAACTCTGGCGTGGGTCCCGCTGGAGAGCCCCGCGCCCCGCCACAGCAAGGGTCACAAGTCACTGCCTTTTCCAGGGCTCGCTTACATGTGTCCTTTTAATTATTCGTTTCTTTACCTATCACCTTTAATCACTCGTCTATCCCAACAGTATTACGGTATTTAAAAGCATCTATTGAAGAATGTAATGGAAATGTAATATACTGGAGGCTGTAATGGAAATTTCCCTGGCACAATCTGTCTTTTCACTCAACGAGTTTATAGGTTGACAGTAGGTTGTTTTTAACAATTCGAGCTGGAAGTGGAGGAACGTTTACAAATGGAGCCAGCTCGCAGCTCCCCCGGTTAAATAAACCTCCGGGCACCGCGCTTTCAGGAGCAAAGCGGGGGGGCTGGGGAGAACACCCCTGGCCGGAGCCTCCCCCGGGACAGCTGCCACCCCTTCCTCCCCGCATGGTGCCAACCTGGCTTGACCGCCAGCACCGGCCCATCCTCTCCCGCACCTCTTTGGGGTTCTACCTGCGCGACACGAAGTTTAAACCAGGCTGCCAGAGGACAAGCCCCTTCTGGATGTTCCCCGAAATGGGAATCTTCTTTTCCTCCGTCCGTGGCCGAAGCACTGGGACCGTAACTCGCCCTGAGGAGGGGAGGGGACCGTCCCCTCCGAGCCGCCTCACCTGCAGCCCAGGGGATTTAGGACCCCCCCAACGGGGGGTCGCCCTCCCCTCCCACACTCTAGGAGAAAAAAGCCCTTCGCCCTTCTAAAACTTCATACCCCCCACACTCCGGGAAGGCCGCCGGTCCCGTGGAGACCCCAGGGTCTGGCACTGCTGTTGCCAAGTCCCACGGCGCCTTCCTCGAGAGGGGACAGCCTGAAAGCAGGAGCCCAGAGAAACAACCCGGGATCTCACTACGGGGCGTGCCACATCTTGTCTGGCTGGTGCCTTTATAGGGATAGAGACAGAGACTATTTTTTCACCGTTTCACTTCAATAAAGTCATCCCAAGGCATTATTTACAACCGCACATAATTTACCTATGCTATTTGGCAAAGCAACTTCGGAAAAGAAAGTGAATGAATAAATACTTCATAACTGCTGGTAGAACAGACTGGATCCTGTAATGAAGAAAAGATTTATGTCACGTTCTTCCAGCCCAAATAGCAGCAGCCTCTGTTTGTCTCAGCCCAGTGCTTCTATTTAAATGTTACTTTCATATATTATGTGGCATTAATTTAACTATAGCTCATTAAGGCAGAATGAAATGGTTAAATTAACTTATCAACCCATAATGATGATGAATGAGGTATTAATTCAGATACAAGCTGGGCAATTTGCAAGTTTACGCATTCTGATGGTTCTCAAATAACATTTTGAATAGCGGGTCAGCGCCTCAATCAATTACATAAGCATGTAAAGTCGGTCTCTCGGAAAAAAATCCTTTTTCATGCATATGCATTAAAACATGTTCGCAATTATCCTCGGAAATTGCCTTCATTGGATTAAGCAGCAGTCTTGGACGCTGGTTCTGGTCTTCCCTGTGCCTTTATTAAAGCTGGGAGCAGCTCTGGCTGCAGCAGTCGAGGCGGGGTGTTTGTTTAAACAATGTTTACCAAAGAAAGGCGAAAGCGCTGCACTGTGGTGTGGGGGTGTGCGTGCTTGTGCGTGTATATGTGCGTGTTTTAACAACAATAGGCAAAACTCATCTGGAAACGCTTCTCTGAATTGTCCAGCAAATTCATCTCTCTCCAAAAGAGCCAGCAAGTCGCTTAGAGGGAGCACCTAATGCTTCCAAGGACGCAATTAATTACTGTCCTCAAAGAGAGACTCCTGATAAGTGTTTTTTACTTGGACTCCGCTTAGGGCTCTTGACTCATTATCCATGAGTGGTCTGTGTAGGAGGAATATTAGATGCGCGGGGCTGACACTCGGCTTTTACATGCTGCGTTGTACAACAGACGCAATGGCAGGAGGAAGTACTAATTACCTTCAGGCTAGCTAATAACGCAGTTTTCCAACATTACTTCTAGCGGGTTGAAGTTAGTAATCAGCAAGAAAAGGGGAGCACATAGATTTCGACAGGTCGGCGCTAATGGAAGAGGAGCTCACAGATCAGAGTGAGGATGATGATGACCGAGACTGTGTTTCAGAAGGACCTGAAATAGCAGCTTCACGCCTGACGAGCAGCCCGGGCACACAGGGAATTTTAGACTTGTCGGATCCGTTTCAAAACGTTATGGCCCTCTCCGCCGCCCGCCTCTCTGCCAGCCAGGCCTCTGTGGAACAACATTGCGAATGCAGGGTTCACCCTTAAAAATCCCCTCCCGCGGCTGGCCCTGTGCCCTGGCAGTGGGCTGGGGTCCTGGGTAGCGGATGCCAGCCCGGAGGGGAGTCCCGGGAGGCGGGGACACGGGACGGATGCGGCTTCTGACCCCCTGCCTTGGATACAGAGCTCAAGGGTGCATAGGAAGGGGTCTTCTCCCTCCGTCATCTGGTGAAGTCATTTCGCGTTAATTAATCCCCACCAAATGACAAAACCAGATATGACTCTCCTTTTCCATGACAAGAAAGTATATATATTTTTAATGATTTGGGTTGATTCCCGCACGAGACCGGGCAGGAAACTGCAGCTCCCCTTTATGTGCTGCCTCGCCCCCCTCCAGGCAGGACTGCTTCCTTCCCAGCTCTCTTTCTTCTCTGGCACCGGCTCCACTGCTCCCGGTGACCAAACCGAGGGCTGCGGCTCGGCGAGGGGAAACGCCAAAGCCCGGGTGAGCGCCGCGCACGTCCCCAGCTCCGCTAGCCCTGGGACACCACTGGGAACAACAGGGACGGGACAGCATCCACAGCTCTGCCCCCGTCCCGCTGACCGGAGAGGGGACGCCGGAGAGAGGCGGAGGGAACGGGCGAGGAGCAGGGAGCGCTGCAGGATGTACCGCGGCTCCGGCCGGCTCCCGGCTCGGGGGACGGGGAATCGTGTAGGGAGAAACTTTGTAAAGCTTCGGTCCGAGCGAAGAGACGCTGAGACGGACCCCGGCAGTCCCGGGGGGAGCAGCGGCCCGACCTCAGGAGCTCGACGCGCCCCGCACCTGCTGAGGACCGGCCAAGGGAGCTCGACCGGAGCTGGGCAGAGGCTCGGGCCGAGCAGAGCCCTCCGGGAAGGGGCAGGCAGGGGGGACGGACGTGGCGAGCCCCAGGGAGGCGGAGAGCGGTGTCCCGGTGGGACTTGGCACCTCTTGGACTCTCTTGGCAGTGGCGCAGAGCGGCCTTGCGCGGCTCCTCGGACTCGCCGGGCGATTTTCGACGGCAGCGAGGGGGAGCGGCAGCTTGGCACGCTCTGGGTGCGTGTCCCTGCCCCGCCGGGCTGCTGCGGGTGTCCACTCCGCCCCGCTTCCAGGAGGCGCCTTGCGCTGCGGCTCTCCGGCACAACACTCCATTGTAAGGGCTGTGATTACAACAATATATCTCTGCCGTGCTCCGCATGCTCGGGTGTCAAGGGTAGCGCTTTAGAGAGGGTGCGAGGGGCCGCAATTCATAAGGGGAACTGACAGTTCTTTGATGTGAAAATAATGCCCGTGGTTTTACTCCAGGATGCAGAACCGAAGAAAGATTACACTGTTTAAAAAGAGAAATTTAAACCCAGATGGTAATAGTAACGAGCCAAGGAGACGCAGTAGGGAAGTCAATATTACAAGTAGAAAAGCAATCTCTGAAGGCCTTGTGTGGCCTGTTGGGTCTGAGAAAGTGAAGCTGAATTTCTGATAAATCATGAATCACGGATGATCTTTCCAGCTAAAGATTCGTCCTCGCACAGGTTCTCATGAGCGTCGGCCTCTGGTCCCGGGGGCCTGTGGTGCCCGCAGGGGCAAGGGAGGCTCGGGTCTCCCACTCCCACTTTCTGCTTTCACCAAGAAGGACTCTCATGCCAGGAGACAAAACAACCCAACATCATCTTAGTTGTTTTCTTTATAAAAGGGTGTGAGGGACAGATTCTGGTTTGCAGTTATTTTTAAAAATAATCAATCAATCAATCAATCAATCAATCAATCAATCAATCAATCAATCAGCCAGTGTCCCTCCTCCCTCCCGGGCTGTAACACAGCGGGCAGGGCTGGTGCGGGTCCGGCTGCCAAACCCCGCAGGTGCCTCCCTGCCGTGCCCGTGGGAGCGCTCCTGCCCAGCCCCTCCGCGGGCAGCCCTGCGCTTCCTTCCAAACGCACCAGCTGCTTCAAAGCCTTTCTTTTCCAACCAGTGGCAAGAGATTATTAACACATTATTAAAACTCGATTCGGAGCACCTTAATGAGACTTTTACTTATTAGCGACGGGAGACAACGTCAGAGGGAGTGCTCAGTTAAGCCGTGTCTATAGTTTCTAGACTATGCAAATGAAGCTTTTGCATTCAACTCCTCGTGGCGTTATTCTCCAGTGTGAGGTGGTCGTCAGGACCACAGCAGTTCTGTACGAGAAAATAATCAAGCTGATTCTAAGCACAAAATAATTTCGGAGTATTTGATATAGAGCAAAGACATTTCCAGGGTGCTTGTTGTGTTTCTGAGAGGGGTAAAACTCCCCCACTGCATACACCAAGCAGCAGGACTCCTCCATACTCAGCTTTTGCAGTCTACTGCACTTGTCAGGAAAACAGAGCTTGCCCTTTCCCAAACTTCCATTCCTTTGCTAGTCCGGACTCAACATTTCCTTTTTCAGACAGTATCGAGAAGCCTCCCCACAGCAATAATCAGGCAAAGAAAAAAACGCATCCTCAAGGTAACTAAGAAAGGATTTGAAAAACTTCAGAGCAGAGAAACACAAACAAATTCATTTTCCAGTGCAGATTTATTAAGGCTTCCCTCTGTTTTGCTGAGTGCGAGTCAATCAAAAGGGGAAATATCGGCTCTCTTTGACAGTGACCGAGTCTTAAAAATTACGGATCGAATCCAAGTTTCAGGAGTATTGGAAAAGCACTCAGAATCCCGATCCCGAGCCTTTTGGGTACCTTTTCGTGACCACAGCTTTGTCACCCTTCGGGAGCTGCCTGCTTTCCAGGAGCCGGGATACACCCGGGGGGACCCGCGGGGACCGGCACCGACTGCGGCCCCGGGGACACCCAGGCGATGCTCCTCCAAACCCCGGTCTTTCCTAAGCCCCGCTTATCAGCACTTGCCCTGGTTAACACTCCGGGATTTTGCTGGCCCCAGCCTTTTGAAATTCGTTTTTTTAGGTCAGGTCTATTTAGGATCCAACGTCGTTCCTCCATCATTTTGCTTCATTTAAAATACCAGGAAGACGTTATTTGTTGTCGAACTAAATAGACCATATCACCTTCAGTTAAATTTGTAAATTACATTATGCTGCTGCTCTGGCTTTGTTTTCCTAATTTTTAAAAATCTGAGCAAATCAATTATATTAGCCATATGGCTTGATCACATCAGCTAATTTTCATTTTTGTACAGTAATTGTTGTTTAAACACTGACAACTTATTAGTTAAGGTGTTTAGGGAAGATCTCTCCAGTCCTGTCTTGTTTAAAAGATGATTGAAATGACAATGAATATTTCAAGTAAAGTCATTAAACCATTCCTCCAGTATTTTTCACTTTCTATGTATTTAAAGAGTTCACAACAGCATTAGCTGAGCTGCAGCCTGATTTATACTTCTGGAATGGAGGCCACGAGACCATCAGGCTTTCAATTCCAGTTTGTAATGATTTGCTTAAAAGGAGCAAGTTTTTGGTATGCAGCAGGTAAGTAGTAATTTTTCTTAGTTATTTTAAAGGTGTGTAGTATTGAGAATGTACAAGTAGCTCCACTCTGGCATTTGCACACTGCAAATAAAAAACTTCACCCCTCAGTGATCTTAATATTTTGCCCATTAAATGTACTTGCTCATTTAAATGGGGGTGTATTTAACCGCTAGACAGATGGTCTACAGTGCGCACAATTATAAAGCAAGGGTCTGTGCACGTTGCCATATTTTGGGCTCCAGATTTCCTGCTTCCCTATACATTTTTGCAAGCAGTTTATTTTTCCATACAAAATACTAACACAGGTGGAGAAGCAGTCTGGAACTCATTTCTGCTATCAGAGATCCAGAGCACAGCCCTTCAACCAATCTTCTTAATTTTCTGACAAGGATTTTAACTACTTTGTACTTCAGATTTTTAGAGCATTTTAAAAAAAATTCTGTAATTCTTTGTAATTCTGTAATTCTCTAGAACACTATGTTTTAAATATTTGATGCAAGTTTCTCAAAATATTTACTGTATTGAAAAAACACTAAAAAAACTTCTTAGCTCCACATCAGCAAAACTGAGGCAGTGAGCAGGCAATGAGTAGTGCATTGCAAATGAAAGGAAAAGGTCACAAGAAGATGTAGAAAATTAGGATACACCAAAATGGAGGTTTGCATTACAAACTGACTACAGTCACCATGGGCCTGTCTCACCCCAGCACAGAGGAAGCTGTGTTCACTCACTGATCACTAATTAAGGCTGTGCATTTATCTGACCCAGGTAGGGCTCTCAGCATCATTTCTCATGCAAGATTCCAACACTGGGTTAAATACAGATTTGTTAATTTTCTGACCAGACTGTTTATGGTTATTCTCACTTCTATTGCTGCTCTCCCACAAATATTAACAAATTAACTCCCAGAATGATTCTATGAAGTGAGGATTCACCCTGCTTCATAACTGTGATCCCAAAGATCAGACATACACAGAATCTGCATTTGCTCTGTATGTGCCATTGAGGACACTGGCCCAATAATTTTAGTGTGGTTAGCAATATTATTTGCTCATTGCTTTGCAAAACAAAATTTTGAATGTGATTTGAAAATCGTAACATGGAAAATACTTTTTGTAAGCCATTAATAAAAGCCAGGTTTAAATGTTGTGCTTAGCATTGAATGGAAGTTCTGCAGCAAGGCTACAGGTTCAGTTATATTAACTTATGTATTAACTTATTAACTTTTCTGTTCTAGGATACCATTCCCTTCCTTCAGCAAAGCATTTCCAGCATAATTTAAATTCTCCTGCAAATGGTTGGTGTTTTCCCAAGATCAGGCTTTCCCTGTTCAGACTTAAGTCACTTTCAGAGGAAATCATGTCTGATCTGGATGATTTCAGCCACGCATCCAGAACAGAAATTAGGATTTTATCTTCCATTATAACACAATCACAGCTGGCAGAGCAAGGGGAGATGAGGCTGCACAGATCACACTAAACCTGCAAGTTCTCAAGTTCTGAATGCTCAACTTTTCCATCATAACTTCCTTTTGAAATAGCTCTTTGCGCCCTGTTTCCTGGATTACAGAATAGGTAAATGGTCAGTCCTTTCTGTGGAAATCTCCCACCATGGTCCATCAGTGCCTGCAGTGTACCATGCTGGGCACATCTGTAAAGGCAGCAAGCAGAGGGGAGCAGCATAGACACTGCCATCAGGGGCTGGCATACCTTCTATGATTCAATATCAGGGAGAGGAGACATCAAAACATCAAAATTCAATTGTCAGACCAAGAAGCAAATCTCTTGTAAAGGAGATTCTCTTGTAAACAAGATTCTCTTGTTATTTCCACTAACTCTGACTCCTTTTGTTTGTATTAGCTCTTTCTCATCCCCTTCCCCTCAGTGCAATTGCAGACTGTCACACTTAGAGCTGAGTATCAAAGCTTAGACCTTTCAGTTGTCCCAAATAATCTTTGCAGACTTGAACTTTACTGAGTTGCCTTTATCTAAACATGTGTGGAAATACAGATATATTGGGAATTTGTATGAGATAAATTTAAAAGAATGGATGAGAGTGGAGGAAATAGTTTGGTTTGAAGGGATCTGGCATCTTTGAGAGAAAATAATATAATTTTCTTTAAAGAGGAAGGGTGCGATTTTTTATTATTCATCCTGTCCTTGCTGATCTTTGTAGTCTCTTTCTCGTGGCAGAGTCCTAAACCATTGGAAGGGGACTAATCCAGCCAGAAATGTGAATGAGAAGGGGAAAAGTAGGGCAAAGAATTCCTGACCTACATTTGCAGCCACTCAACTTCATAGAGAGAAGTAACATTTTAGTAAGCTCAAAGTGAATAAAAGTTGTTTTTCAGACATGCAGTGAATCATTTCTAGTGCCTTATAAAGCATTATTTGGTTGACATTGTCTCTTAAGATATCTGTTTATGAAATGCAGTGTTACTTCGTGAAATTTACCATTTTGCACCATGAAAAATAACCCTTTTTCTCTGAAAACAACAGCAACACAGACTTAGCAGAAAAATCTTTAATGTCAAGAAATGGGCAAGGTGTCAGTTTTATGCTGCATCAGAAAGACAGATATATGTATTTCACCATTTCTCCTATCCTATTTATGATTGCTGCAATCACAAATAATGCAGCTGATATCTAGTATCTACTTGGCCGATATGTATTGCTACATCTTGTTCCAAGGGTACCAGCAATTTGTCATACAATTTTCTCTTCCTCGGGTTTTTATGCAGTATTTAACTCTCTGTTCTTCAGGAGTACAGGACAACGACTGCATGGTCTGTAGTGCCTCCCTTTACAGAGCCCCAGCTGCTGTGCAAAGGCCATACCCCAAAGTACCTGACATTAACATGGATGACATGTTTCTTAACAAAAAGATGGAACCACAATTTTCTGTCCGTGTGTATTACAACTTAGATGGCACAGTTCCAATGATAAAACTGGACTGTGATGGTTTTTATTTTGGTGAATGGCATGCCACATGTTATAACATGTTGCAGTGCCTTCTCATATTCTCTAAATGCATTTCTGTATCTTGCTTTGTAAAGCATTATTTCCAACTCAAGTAAAGATAACTTTCAGCTAATTTTTTGTACAGACAGGTCTTTGTAATGAATTTGTAAATTATGAAAAACAGATTTATTTTTTTCAGATACATTTGTCAATTCTTGAATAATGGATGTCCTGCTTGCATACTTGATTGCACATACAAGTTCTGCAGTTCATTTGTGGTCAGATCATGGCTTCTTAGGAGCCAATTTTTAGAGAAAGTTGATTTCTCCATCCATTTGTCTCTATCTTCCTATCTTCTGTATCATGTCGTAGTAGCTTTCTACTGACAGACTTCTGGACAATATCCTATTAAATTATCTTATAAAAACTGCCATTAGCAGTTTCTCAGTAAAAACCCTTCCTGTCCTATAGGAGATTGCTCTGCTAAACTATCAGCCTGTTGTCAAACTACTGAAGAATAAAACATTATCTTGCAAAGCATTGTGCATCTCTCAGCAGGGAGCTTTTCCACGTTATGATCCTTGTATTTCATGTGAGTGCTAAATGTCTGAAACTGGTTATCGATAATGATCTAGTTTGAGTACTAAAATTTTTCAAGATTTCCCCGTCTTTGATAAATACCATAACATTTGTGCAGTCATTCTGGTCTTGCATAAAAGCTATTGCACATTTTGAGAAAGTTCCCCAAGGATTTGAAATGGCATTTCTCTTTTCTAAAAGACCCTCTATAAGTTATCTCCTTTTTGAAATTTTCTGTCTAGAAGTCAGGTACTAGACCCAGGCAGTGCTTCCACTTCCAGCTTCTGTAAGATTTCTGTTTCGTTAGTGAACTCATCAGAGAAAGTGTTTCTATCACAAGTTGAAAACAATGATCTATTAAAGAACGAGGAGATAAATTATTGAGTTCAGTTTGATAAATGCTCACCAGCTAGCTGAGAACAGCTGATTTTAAAACTAGGCAGAGAAAATATTGCAGAAGAGTGATTTTAGCAAGAGTGGCTGTATGTTGGAGAGGTAACACAGGTGGGATTTGGCATGGGGCCCTTCTGCACCAGCGAGGTGCATAACTCCCTGTTTGCTGAGCTGCTGAACAGCCCACTGCCTTCACCTCTGACTCACATTTGGGATCCAAATCAAGCATGTTGTAGGCAAACATGATTTCTGAGATGCTAGAAATAAGTTTTATGGGTTATAAGACCTGCAGTGGCCTGTGTAAAATGAAGTACCTGTGGTAATGGCAAGCACATTTGGTCTTGAACTCCATTCTTTTTCTTGCATCCCTTGTAACACATTAACATCCTCATTGGTCACACCCACCACATGAATAAAACTGTTGTTTTGTGAGTTTGAATTTTTTTTTTCTCCTGAGTCTATTACAGCTGTCCTTCTACACATAAAGAAACAAGGAAACAAGTATTCACTGAAAAACAGGTGACTATAGCAGTCACTGAGATAATACCCGAGTCCTAGCTTTCATTATAGCAAAAATATTTTGATCTATGCTTGACCTGCCAGCAGTATCAGCACTTGACCTACAAAAAGATCTGTCAGGGACAAAATAACCCAGGCCCATTAGCAAACCCTATAATTATAGCCCTTTACAGTCTCATTATAACTGCCCCTGACTCAACATGTTCCAGTGTATCTCTCACTGGGCATTCAGAGTGACTCATTAGGGTTACACAGCACGAATGCAAACACAAACAGCATTCACAACACCTCACCCCTCCTTAGAGTCAAGGCATGGAACAGGATCTGCTCTGCCTGCAGCTCATCCAGTCACTCTAATGACCTTTACACAAACTTGGAGGGTAGCTCCAATAGCTCAGTGCTGGCTGTGAATTACACAGCCTATCCAAAAAAACTGGGTAAACACAGCGTCTATTGATGGAGTTGATGTTACTCCAGGCTGAGCACTTGGCTACTCTGGCTGTGCTGCCAACATCCAAACCTAATGAGTTTAAACCTAGCTCAAGACTGCCTCCATTTGATCGCATTTTAAACATATCTTTGTCTGTGCTTCCAGATCTTGCTTCACACTCCTCTGTCAGGTGAAGTATTCTGCAGAAGTTTTGATTGTTTCCCTTGGAGTTACTTTAAATAATTTAATTGAGTTGCATCTTGTTTGACAAACTAGATAGATCAATTTATTAATTTTCCTAGTAAGTCAGTCTCAAAATCAAGACAGCTAAACCAGTATTTAAATATTTATGGAAAAATAAGTTTTTGTCAGTGGTACAAACTGTCAAATGGGATTTTAGTACATGTTTTTCTTTAGGTGGTGCTTTTCAGCTGAATGCCATCTTGCCAGAAAGTCATCTGTGACACTGGCAGGTGAGAAGCCAATGAAAGAACATGGAAATATTTCTCAGTCATCTTTCATATAGCTTTAACAATCAGAAGGAGAAGTTTTATTACTTAAACAGAGTTTCAATACAAACTTTTAATAAACTTTGCCTAAATCATAATTTTTTTTTCTTCTTACTGTTAAACCAATATTAAAGCAGGTTGGAAAGGAGTATACAGTTTCTTCCACCAAGTTCTCACACTGCTAGCGTACACTTATAACTGCTCTGGGTCTCTTGTGTGTGTTAGAAACTTCTCCTGTTTACTGTTTGGGTGACACTGAGTACCTCAGCTGGCAGTTCATGGAATTACCTGTACAGTAAAGGACAGAAATTGATGATGCCCAGAAGAGATATGCAGGGAAGCCACTACAGCTGCTATAAAACTCCAATGTGTTTCTTACTGGTGCCACACATCTTGGTCACTCTTGCAAACCCTGGAGTGTCTGACTGGCACATCCTCCATCCTGGGGCAAGCAGAAGGAATGGTTCAATCAGAGCAGGTTTCAAAGGCAGCAGTGTTGACAAGGACAGCACAAAATCCCCAGCACCTGACATGAGCACAGAATCACACAATGGTTTGGGTCGGAAGGGACCTTAAAGATTATGGGGACCTTCCACTAGACCAGGTTGGTCAGGGCCCCACCCAACCTGGCCTTGAACATTCCCAGGGATGGGGCAGCCCCCAGCTCCTCTGGGCAAACTGTTCCTCTGCCTCACCATCCTCTGAGTACAGAATTTCTTCCTAAAGCCCAACCTAAATTTCTCCTTTCTTAGTTTAAAGCCATTCCTCCTTTCTCTGTCACTTACCTGTCTCTGTAAAGTGTTGCTCTCTGTTTTATTAAGTCTGCTTTAGTACTGGAAGGGCACAATGAAGAGTTCCTCAAGCCTCCTCTCCTCCAAGCTGAAAACCCCCAGCTCTCTCAGCCCCCTGAGAATGCTTTACAAAAAGTGCAGCTGGCCTGGGGGTGTTGGGCAGGTGCTCTGTGGTGCTACCAACGCATCGCGTTCCAACAAGAGGTTCTTTGTACCCTGAGATGTAGCTACACCAGGTGTACCTGAAAAATGATTTAATGAAAGGTTTTTCATGGATTGAAACAGTATTCTGTCCTCACTGGGGAGTGTCAAACATACATTTGGCTCCAGGCTAGCAGATGCTGCAAAATAATCAGGTTGCTGCAAGTGCCTTCATCTGGATTTTTTTTTTTTTTTGGTGGAAAGATGTCTCATAAGTAACATTTTCTATATCCAGTAGTGTAGGACCTTTTATGAAAAGAAAGCAATTTTCATTAATTTTGATGTAGGTGTTACAGGGTCTATCTGGAATTTTATTGTTTAGGTTTGTCATTCTTTTTATTACATTAAGCTTAAACTGAACTTGCTTCAGTAACAGGCATCCTATTGTCACAAGGACATGATAATTTTGTTTTGTTTTGTTTCCATTTCATAGGATACCTCCAGTCCCTTACTATGGTATGTGTATGTTTTGTTGTCTTTCATAATTTTATCTCCATAAAATCTGGATGTTAGAAAGGTCAGATTAAGTCTGGATGGTATTCCAGGATACTCACTAGAATGAGGATGTCCTACTTACATTAAAATACAACCCACCATCAAAAGGGTGGAGAATTTACACATTTTCAGGAGGCACTGTTACTCAAATGAGAATTTGGGGAATGAGATAGCAATACTGCACTGAAAGGGACCTTGTAACTTTTTTCGTCTCTGTCCCCTCACTTCTCCCAAGGGCAGGCTGGCCTTTTCCTTAGCTGATACTCCCAGAGCCAAATCCAACTGCCCCGACAGCTGAAGCAAGACCACAGGTCACCACGCCTTGCCTTGGCATGGTCTTGAAAAACCTAAAGGACATAATCTGACATTTTTATTTTTTCTTTAGGCTGATTTTACCTTAGTATTATTCAAATAATTTTCTCTTCTTTTTTCCATTAGAGGCCCCTGGAGACCTTTATCCTGTTCAGCATGTTTCAGTATGGAAATAGAAGGTGCCTGAGATTCCCTGAGATGTTTTCCTGGTGGAAAAGGAAGCACCAGTTGTATTGCTAAAAGACTGACTGGGTTGTCTTGTGAGGTTTTGAACAATTTCAGCTTTTGGACTATTATTCCTTCTTCCTGAAGAGTAATTCAGAGTACTCACCATTTGGAAAATACATTGTGCTTCATACAATGTACTTACAGTACAAAAGTAGAACAGCAAAATCAATTCTAAGCAGAGTCCTCAAAGAATACAGGGAAATTAGTAACTCAGTAATCTGTGAAGTGAGTATGAGAATCATCCTTCCTTTTGCTTTTTAAGTCAGTAGCTCTTCCTCACGTATGGAAATAATTTTTCATGCATAAAATGTAATTGAGGACTACTTTTCCTTTTATTATTATCAAACTATTTCTATAAACATGATGTTTCTGTTTCTTCCCATTTCTCTTATGGAGAGTTTAAGTTACGAAATGCATTATTTTTTGCATTCTAATTACAATATCACTCTTCTGAAGCCCCCTAAATGCAATAATTTCAGTGACATAAGCAGAAATGGTAGGGTTTTTAAAAACTTGTTATCTTCCTTTATGCAATTCTTCAATCAGTGACACAAAACTATTTCTGGAAAATTAGAAATTCTTCCAGTAATGGTTGAAAACAGATAAGTTGTATTATTATTATCATCTGAAAAATGGAAAAACAGTGACCTGCTCTGGGTGACCAGCCAAACAAAGATTTCACAGCAAAACCAGAAACAACTTTTGAATCTCAAGGGGGCTGTATGTTCTTCTGCTAAACATCTTCAACCTTTTTCAGCCAAATAATCATAGCAGGAAAAAAAGTGGAAGACAAGCTGTATGTACTACTATGAAGTATTTAACATTTTGTAATGTTGGAATGTTTTGTAAAGCTCAGCATTTGTGAAATCTTGTTGGAGGTTTCATTTGTTCATGGCATGATCTGTTTCCATCAACCACCCAGAACACGACAAAACGTAGCAAGGCAAAACTACGATTGAACATCAATATTTGTTAATTTTATCTCTCTCCCTAGAACTGAGCATTAGTTTTTACTAATTTTATTTATCTGTCGTTTGTGAGCACTTTCCCCTCCCCTGTGAAGTTTCTCTGTAGCAAGTGACTGACCCACCCAGCCCCTGAAGAGAGCCCTGTGGTGTCCTGTATCAGCAGAAGTCAATGATGAGAGAGATGACACCTCCTGCCCAGGGCTGAGCTGCAGCCTGCTGAGATCAGTAGGAATCTCAGTTACATATCCTCCTTTGCAGAACACTCACTCAAGGGTCATGCACACCTCAAAGCACTAAAGAAAGCTTTAACAAGTGTAAGCAAGGCACAGTCCTGGGTGAGTCCCTTGCTAAAGGAGGAAATTTCACTCCAAGGAGAATCCTCCTATACTATAACTCTTTCTAACTCTGGGGAAAAACCAAACCTGTTAGTGATTCCTAAAAATTTGCATTCACACAGGGGTAAAAATACAGTGAATTTGGAATGAGCCATCTGAAATTATTTTCGAGCCCACTTGGCAAGCAAAGAGTGTTTTTTTCCCAAGGCACTTTATTGAAGGAAACATTCACTGGCCTTTTATCCTTTAAAGTCTGGTATTTACAAGGGAAGCTGCTGGCTGTCTAATTGCAGCTCACAAAAACATCACACAGTCTCATCTAATCTCTCTCAGTTGTTGCTATATTTAGTTTTCTGTGGGATAATTTACATATACTTGAACTGAATTCTAACTCATGTTACAGGAAAAAAAGAAATGAAAAAGACTGAAAAAATCCCTAATATGATTTGCATGCAATTTTTTTGAAGCAAAAAGGAAAACACTTCCCTGTGGAGATACAAGGAAATCCATCCCTACACTATATAGCAACAAATTAGATCTGGTGCCAGGGACATCTAAAACAAGGGATAATTTTCCTTCAGAATGGACACTTTGATGATACTTTGAGTGGGAACAACTCCTGGACACACCAAAACTATCCTACACATGTAAAGGGCTTTAAGTCAGGATGGATGCATTGTGCAGACCTGCATGATGCTCTGATCATTGTGAGGGTGCCACTCAGCTCGCCCCCCACAAAGCTCTCCCTGGTTTCTGCCCTGCACCTTAGAAGCACCGCATCCTGATTTCTGTCTGGCTTTGCTCAGCAGGAAACCCAAACTTGGGTTATCCTGTGCTGAGAGCCAATGGTGTGAAACAAAGCTCACTGCTGGTAAAAACTGTATAAAAGTTGCAAGAAAAAGTCCTCAGTGGGCAAATGCAGGGATCAGTTCACCTCTTCACTGGCAGTAAGGAATTACTTTTATTCACCATGGTCACATCTTCAGCTCCATAAATGAAGAAAAGCCTTCTGGACTTGAATCTTTCTCTGTATAGATGGGAGGTGAGCACCATCACTATTTAAAACTTTTTTCTGTCCTTACTGTTGTCAGACTGGAGAAATACACAGGGTGGGAGAAGAGGGAGATGTCATGGCAGGGAGAGGATGGTTGTGGTATGTCCAGGGAGTATGATCCCTATGGTGTTGTCCTGGAGGGCAAATATTTCCCCCCATAAGAACATGTCTGTGTGTGGCAAAACCGGTGCGAAAGAGAATTTAAATTTTAAATTCCACTAAGCAATCAAAAAACAGATGAACAGAAGTAGCAAGTGGAATCAAGAATCTGGCTTTTGCTCTGTTTTGCAATAAAATACTTTATAGTGGAATCAACCAAGATGTAAATCAGAAGTAAGAATCTAACTCCGAGTGCTTTTTGCTTTCCAAGATTCAAATACCATTCACTAGTTGATTTTCCCTGGGTATCTCTTTCACAATAGACAGTTTAATTTGCAGAGTCAACACATGTCAGTAATACATGAGGAATGCAGGTTAGAAAAACTATTTTACAAAAGACAGTGACATGCTTGCTTTTCCTTTCTGAATGCATGTTATCAGTTTGCTTCCTGGATGTCTGTGATATTTTCAGACTTTCTAACTATGCATTAAAAATCCAGATAAGCCATGTGTTCTTTGGCCTTTCAGGTGCTGATTTTCCCTTGGTAATCTTAATCTCATTATTATTTACTTACTTGTATTTCTTTAACAGTAAATTCTGATTTATTTGCTAACAGAAATTAGGTGATGTATGCTTATAAGGCATAATAAATTGGGAGATTATATTTGCTACAGGAAGAATTATAGCACTTCTATTTCCTTTAAGTTCATCTTTGACCATTATTTTTCCTGTAACTAATACTTTTAAAGATTCTGGTTTATTTTCATTTACTGCTGCCATAAGGCAGCATTTAGAAGCAAGCCTTCTATTAATTTTTCCCATGCAGTTGTGATGCATTGATGCCTCCCTGTGATAGCTATGAAAGTTACTGCTCAGCATTTTGTCAGTGTTCTATTTCACGATACTTCAACATCTAGCTACCCTTGTTATATTGGCCTTCAACTCTTTCCCCAATAACACACCTTCTAATTCTTTCAGCCAAAGTTTCTGACCCATCAGCTGCTTTAACGTTTTTATAAAGACTAAACCTGAACTCTTACGATGATCTCTGCTGCCATATGTCATTAAAGACTTTTTCTCTGACAGTACCTGAAATGGAAGTACAAATGCTAAGTATGTAACTCTTCCTGAAGTACTTCCCTGAGATAATAGTTCCCTTATAGAACACTGTGTTCCATAATTGCATTCTGAAATGATTTGGTAAACTTTCTCAGGAAATGCAGAAGGCCTAGTGCAGCTTTATTGCATAGGAGCTCAGTCTGTTGTCCATAATAGGAGTTTCAATTTATGGGCAAAAATGCTCTTAATGACACATATGATTTCAGCATACACATTTGCTTTTGATTAAACTCTGTAACACATTGGTACACCCATGTAGAACTGACATTCGTCTTTATGAATCTCATGTAAAATGACACTTTGAGTCATGCATAAGGAATTTACAAGAAGAACATGACAAAACAATGTCCTTTTTGTGAATAGAGCCCATATTGTAAGCTTTTATTGCTTTACCAGTAATACATAATTAAATATGTCTACAAAGTCTGGCTTTGATCCTGGGGCTTTCTTCCCTGGGTTTAAGCTAGATACAGTTCCTGTATCCACGATACCACTACGTAGTAGGTAAGGTTTATGCCCAGCCTGTACTTTTAAAATCAACTCTCCTGTGAATTCATTGTTCTCTAAACATAATCCCAAAGAACAGTTTAAAGCTACAATGACATTAAGATTTCAAGTCAAAAGGGTTGAAAAGAGATTAAGAGTGGAACACGATGGCAGATGGACAGCACAGCAGTTCCCAGTCACCAATAGTCAGTGTCCCATGGAAAACATCCCTGCACAGCCAGGCTGAGATATCAGCTCAGAACCACCCCACCAACCTTGCTCAAGGGCTCCTTTCATTCACAACACAGCTCAAACTCATCCCCAGGGTAGTTGTGGAAAAACTGAATTGGTACAAAATCGTGTGGAATTATGTAGAAATAGAGTGGAGGATTTATGGAAAATTAATTTGTTTGTGAATCTTCATCCCTTCCATGTCACTGTTTTGCCATATATGTTTTAGACTAAAAAAATATTAATAACTGACACTTACTTTTGTTTTAGCTTGCCCTGAGCAATCTTCACTGAGAAATGATATGGGGCAAATAAGAACACTTTTGAGAGAAGGCAACTAAGTGCATCTCATTTCACAGTGAGATGTAGTTTAATTTTCAGAGGTACTCAGCATGTGGAATTTCCCTCATAAAACTTCTGAAGGAAATAAATATCTATTATTTTCTCTGCAAAATTTAGTCTCCATTGCCTCTATTACATTTTGCATCATACTTTCTGAGGCTAACTGATTGGTATAATTCAATTCAGACTTCTTGAACAATTAATGCCTCTTAGAAAATTTTGTGGTGTCTGCATATGGAACCTGATCCTCACACATACAATGACTGCAGGTATTTTGCAATATTTGGTCCAAATTCCCTGTTTTGCAAATATTTATAGTAGGATAGGCAAGAGAGCAACTGGAAGAAAGGATTCAAATGCTGCCAAAGAGAATTTGTCCAAACACTAGAACATCTGAAAAATGCTGTCCCAGACTTTCAAGGCTGTACTGTCTCACTTCTTAGAGACAGCCAGACCGTGTGTGGAGAGGTGAGGAATAGGAAAGGTGGTGGCAGCAAAACTAAATGAGAGAGACATTTGCATCACAACTGAGACATCTGCATCAAAATGAGACATTTCTGTATCACTGTAGAGTCATTTTTCTCAGTTGGTCTGACGGATGGGAGGAGCCAGAGGCTGGGAAATTCAGAAGTACCATCAGAGGCAAACTGATGAGTGTTCATAGAGTGCTTTCTCTTCTGGGGAGAGGGGACAGCTCTTAAGTAAGATCTAACTCAGAGCAGTAGTCTTCTTGCAGAAAACCACTGCCAGCATGGCCTCTTTGCACTGCAGAGCATTCAAGGGTGTTTGATGAAGTTAAAACATTAATTTATTCTTATGTTCAAGGTTCAGTGTTACGTTTTTTAATTTCGTCTGGAGAGACAACCCCTGGCACGAGCTGTATTGGTCTATGGCAAAAGCTATAGCCTAAAATGGTGCTGAAGGTGAATCCTGATGGCAGAAGAGGAAAAACAAACGAGTAAGTGAAAGTTAATTAATGACTCCAGTAAAACACCTGAATTTGTGCAAATTCAGCCATCAAACTCTCTGCATATAAGTTTCAGTCTTCATTTTGGTACTGCAAATAGAACTTCATAGAGCTAATGCTTCCCACACCTCCTAGAAAATCCCACTGTCCCTGACACTCAGACTTACACTGTTCTCATCCAATCATCCTCTATCTGCTTTTGACCAATTCTTGAAAATTTTAACACCAAAATTTAAGCTCTTGTATTAGTAAAAAAAGAGTTTTTTCTAAAGTAGAAAAATAAATCCCAATCTTAAAGCCTTTTGTCAGACAAACACGACTAGCAGAGTTATCCTCAAATTAGGTACGTGCTTTTTTCCAATTTCACCGATAAATAGCCCCCTCATTTCCCACATCCTGAGTGGCAATGTGCAAGGCCTTAGTAAATCATTTCTCTGGAGATCTACCTGCAGTGAGCACAGTCCACCTCCACACGGCAGACCTGCTTGCTGCATGCATTGGTAGGGTTTTGGAGGTGCTCTGAACGAACCTTGCCCTTCCACTGCAATTGCTCGTGGCTGGAACTGTGAACCATGTGGATCCAGGCCATGGGACTGAGACCTGAGACACTTGCATTTCCAAGCTCCCAGGTTTTGCGCAAACAGTATGGGACAGGAAGGATGAGGGTATAGGAATGCCTGTGGAGGACTTTCTGTGTGAGAAGAAAAGAGAGAATGCGATGGCAAGAAGATTGCCTTAAAAAAACCCCAAAAACCTGAAATCTTCATGTTTTCTCTCTAAAGGTGTCCTGGTAACCTATTCAAATGATAATGCTCAGTTTTTGCCCTTTACTGCTTTTCTTGCCATCTACATCAGATCTTCCAGATATAGTCAGAGCAACCCACTATAGCACATAGCACTCCCCCCGACCGCATTTCTATGCATATTCTGTTTTATTTTTGCTTTATTTTATCAGACTTGCAGTGTTTTTAACTTTTTAAAACCCTCACAAAAAGGATTACCTATTTATCACTCTTTTACCTGATGAACAAAATCCCTTACATTGCTGGTGAATGGAGAAATATCAACTTAAAATCTTTTGATGTTATAGAAGAAACAGTACAAGCCACATGACCATTCAATTTTTAATAAATTCCCTTCACATAGTTCCCTAATTCTATAGGAAGCTGCACTTGGGGTCCAATGTACTATTTCAGTTTTACTTGGCCTGGATTCAAAAATGATCTGATTTTAGATTCTTTCTTTTAATCATTATGGTGCCTACTGTATTGATAAACTGGTCAACTCCTATGAACACTGCAACAGTCTTCAGGCATTTCTAATGTTAGGTGAATATTTTCTAGAGTACAAGGGACACTGAGCAATTTACATCCCCCCCTTGATTTCATTTGTGGAATTATCTGCCTCTGCCATCACATTTTTCCCTTGGAGTTTAGATCCCATTGACACAAGTACTATTTCTTTACCTGTTCCTGCATCAAATCCATTACAGGACTTTCCTTATTTCATAGGACTTTGTAGTTTCTCATAACTCTTGGTTCCCAGGTTTTGTCAAAAGGAGGCAGGATGCTGAAAGTTGACAATGAATTTAGGGCTGACTTCTAATATGTCTTTATATGTAGGTCTTCCATTACTATTACTTTTAATTGAAGATATGTTTCCTCTTCTTAACATCTTACTATATTATGTACATGGAGTGGCCATGAAAAAAAGAAAAAGTAATATACCCAAATTTGCCTGGGAACAGGAAAAGCAGTAGAGTATACAACAGAGAGATGTATCATGTAGTGAAAAGTACAAGATTTAATACTAGTAGTATAAAAGAAGTTGCACATAAAGTTGTCTCCTTCCTTATAGAAATATGAGTCTACAAGCAGCGTGAGTGACACCTTAGCAGTAGCAGTTAGAGCACATGTACAAAGCAGGGAGGCTAAAAACACTTCCAGAAAGACCATGGTTTTCCCAGAGGACATTTTTTGTTGCACTAATGGCTGGCACTTAAAATTAAGGACAGTTTAAGAAATATGGATAAAAACCTGAATTAGTTATTTAATCAGAAATATTTGTTTTGTACA
The DNA here is from genome assembly GCF_009819885.2 of Catharus ustulatus. Taxonomy (NCBI): domain Eukaryota; kingdom Metazoa; phylum Chordata; class Aves; order Passeriformes; family Turdidae; genus Catharus; species Catharus ustulatus. Next base: position 16,604,511 of record NC_046227.1, read on the forward strand.
GATTGCAAACATACCTGTGATTTATCCTAGGTAGCTCACACTGGAACTAATAGCTAAGCTTTGATCTGGTATTTTTTGATGGAATAAGAAAAAAAATAAATTTTCAGCTTAGTTTGAGTGTGGGTATTTCAAAAAGTGTGAGTATTTGCAAATTCAGAAAAAAAAGACCTTTTCATTAATCCATCCTTTTAGAAACAGTCACACTAACCCACAACCACATACAAATACAAAAATCCTAATGGGACTATTTTCTTACTAAGCCTGTAATAGTTTACATTCACCTAATGGCCTGGGGTTATAAGCAAACTACTCAATTAGAGAATTTAGGCTTGTTGCCCACATATTTTAGAGCAAATTATCCCTTCTCAAATGCAGAACCCCCTATATAAAACGCCTAAACAGTATTTCCTGTTAAAAAAGCAAAAATACTATTCCCTAAATTCCTACCTCAAGTCTACTAAGTATTTCTCTTTATGCTAGTGTAGCCATTTTATGGAGAAATATTTGTTTTTGCCTCACATACCTCAATCTAGACCCCTTTGATGGAATGTTTTTAAGCTATCAAGCAGCTAAAAAATGCAAATGCAACTTGATTTTTTTTCCCTCAGATTAAAATTTTAAAGAGCAGTTTCCCACTCTCCTTATTGGTGACCCTGGAACACAGAGGTCTTCTGAATGCCTGGCATTTTAAAGCTTCCAGGATAAGATCTCCCTCTTCTAAGGGCATTCTGAATGTGAATTATCTTTTAGCAATTACTATGTATTCTACTTGTTTTTTTAATTTAAAAGAGAGGTTGATGCTTTTAACCTATAAACACCCACTAAAATTTCCTCACCCTATTATGCTGAACTGCTGCTCCTAATTGTATGCAGGTGGGTGGATCACTGAATTCTCATGTCAAAGATTTAGAAAGCACAATTAATTGGATATCAACTCCTCATAACATACCCATTTCTGACATGCAGATAAGTGGTTTTCCCCATCTGCTGGGAATTAAAGCCTCCCTTGTGGTGTTTGACCACAGCAGGGCAAGACCAGCTCAGGGCCAAAGTGGGTGACCAGTGTCATGAGTCTGGTTTTGGCACCAGTGGGGTTTTGAGGCTGTGGATGAAGGGGCTCCAACCTCTGTTAATTCTGTTCTTCTGTGTGTTCTTGCAGTTAACCAAAATTACTTTCTAAGAGATGTAATATGAGCTAAGGAAATGTTGGTTGGTGGATGTGTAAGTAGATGAGACACAGACCTTTCTGGAAATGAAAATATTTTATATATGTGCCATGAGTGCTGTCACAATTATGAGCACCAGGGAAGTGCCCTTTCTCTTGTTTGAGATCTGGGGTGAGAGTGGCAGTCCTTACTCTAGGATCTCTCTGAAACTTAGAAAGGTTTGTGATTCTTATTGAGAGAGAAGCCTTGTGCTCCACCACAGAGGCTGTTGATAGCCTTGCACAAAATTGTGCTGAAGTCAAAAAGGAGTCTTCAGCTCATCTGGAGACAAAACTTAGTTCAAAATGTAAAAATGTATGCAGTGTGATGTAAGTTAATAATTACAATAGCAAGGAGATAGTGAGGAAAAGTTCTGAATGTCAAAAGATGATTTTAGAGCAGAGGAATCTTCAGTTATTGACATGCTTAACATTTTCAGTTCTAAGAGCCTCCATTCAATGCTTCGTCTACTCCTAAAAGTCAGAATTTCTGGAATTTCTTCACTACGACACCCAACACAAACTGTTGCTTTGGAAGGCTCAGGTGCTACAAAATTAGATGGTTGGGACAATCTCCTAGACCAACGCACAGTTCAGATAGTGCAGCAGCAAAGAGTAAAGCATATGCCATCCTTCAACTCTGCTAGTCTTCAAACACTGTGAGGGACAAGAGTTGAAAGAATCGATTAAAATTGCCAAATAATTAAGCAGATGTGTGTTATGGAATTAGCAGGTTTCAGTCCTGCATTAGAGGTGATTCCTACCACTGTGTAGAACCCTAGTAAGTTCTGGGGAAGTAAGCAGATAAAATATCCCACTATGGCTGATGAAAGATCAAGGTAAAATTTCATGAAACACACAAAAAAAAGGAGCAAACATGATTCCTAAATTGAGGAAAGCACATGTTAAAGAAAAAAGGATGAGGCCAGTGTAATAAAAGCACTTGGGTACAGTGTGAAAAGTGAAGAATTATCATAGGTATATAATAAATTATTAGGTAGTATCAATATTATAAATACACACGAATTAATTAATGCATGTAATTTTTCTTCTAAATAAGTGTCTTCAAGAGAGTTTTAAAATCAGTAAGCTGCAGGTGGCTATTCCATGAGCAGGCTGCTCCTTTTCTTAGGGAAATCAACAACAGCTATACCAACATGGATTTACATACTCAAGAAAAACACCAGAAAAACAATAGGCAAATATGCTTCATTTTCTCTAATGGGCTAATTAAGCAGGATTTATTCTATTAAGATAGAATTTCCTTACTAAGAACATGGTAAATTATTTACAAAGCTAAGATATTATCAAAGGAATATGCAAGTATTTCAGGATTCAGGATCAGACCAGAAATTCTGGAGCAAACTGGGTAAGACCAAAAGGCCCAATCTATCCATGTGATAGAATTTGATTAAGTTTTATTGGCTTTTTACTGCAATTTCCAATTTGATAGGCCCTACTAAAGCTAAAATTGAACTTCATACACAAAGCTTATGTGGTTATGTTTGTTATTAGCATTGTCTTCCCTGGAGATATTTGGATTTTGTTTAACTGAAAAATAAACAAGTTAAATGCTGAATTGCCTGGCTAAGACAGTTATATGATGTGGTCTTTTCCTTTCATTATAAAGATTGTGAGTTTTGGGATTCATGTTTAGGAGTTTGTGGTTACTTTACTTTAAATCTAATACCATGGACATATAACGTTTTTGTTCAATGTTCTGCTTTTTTCATATAAAGCTCTGTGTCCTGGCCAATTTATGGCCAGACTTATCCAATAAACAACTTTGTAGGAATGCATTTATAGATTGTTAGAAATATGTGTGGTGCCTGTACTTTTCTCAGCAATAATGTAATGATTTATTTTGGCTGTTAATTTTAAGCTATATTATAACAAAAAGGGAAAAGAATTTACATACCTCAGAAGTTATTTTCCTAAAAATTGGGAAAAATAGGAAGATTCATAGGCTGAGTTTAAAAAACACTTAGCAAATATGAATGGATTCCTCTGCTCTTTATATTTAAACCCTCTTGATTTTCAAAGATTTGTCAATATAGACAATTAGCACTTGCTGAAAATCAGATCCCTTGCAGTATCCCATCTGAAGCCTTTCTGAGAGATTTCTTGGTAAATCAAAGAGCAAACAAACAATTCAAATAGGAAAGCCCATTATTTGTCAATGCATATATCAGAGAGGTGTAATTTGCTACATTATAAAGTAAGAGAGGGATAATTGTGCTGTGGAAGCTCCCAGGAATCCTAGGATCTAATTTGCTACCCATAGGTCATTCAAGCATAAAACAGAGACAGCACCAAACTGCATATAGTTTATATATAGGGAAAGAAACAAAAAGCATCCATCAAGAAGACATCAATAAGACAATTCTACTTAATTATCGATGTGACAAATACAGTTATTTTTCATAGGTCTTCTCAGTGTGTTCTGGTGTTAGAACTCCTGTGAAAATGGAGTTCATGATGTTTTGAAGAACAGGTTGCTAAGACTGGCAGCTATCAATGATGGTAACTAAGTTTTCATTGTATTTTAGGTTAATAGGATTGAGATTAACACCTATCTGTCTTAAAGTGAAGATATTGAAAGGAATGTATAAAACTACTATTCTTCATAAAGAATTTAGGTCATTGACAAACCTAAAATGTATTACAGCATTTTTTCTGATTTTCTGGCATAAAAGAATGGATTCAGTATTGATAAATTTATATCACTTAATAAAATAACCCAGATCAAACAAAACAAAATATTTTGCCCTAAATCAAAAGTCCTAGACTTCACTGCATGCTAATTGTATTTTCTAGTAACTCCCTTTATTCTCAATAGGACTGAAATTAATGTGCTGCTTCTACTGGAAAACCAGCCTTTTCTAATGCATTTTATTCTGGTTTACTTTGCCTAAACCCCTAAAGCTTTATTCCAAATTCTTCTCTTTCCCCACATCTCATCTGCATTATTACCTTTGACTCATTACACCTTTATCATTGGCCTTGCTTTTCCCTGGTTGATTATGGGTCAGTTGACAACTAGAACGTGGAGAGTACCCCGAAAATGTGCAATGAAACCCCAACACACTCTGCTTCAAAATGCCAGTTCCCAAGTCTGTTTTTAAAATTCAAGACACATTAATTTTATCTAAGCTCCTCTGTGTAGCCAAAGGAGGTTTGAAATGATTTTGAATACTATAATTTGAAGTTATTGGAGTGATTACAGTAGAAGTTCTGCTTTTTGTCCAACTTCTAAATGCATTTAATGAATAAATTTATTTTGAGAAAGGGAATATTTTGGACATCCTTCTAATATAATTAGTCCAAGCTCTGTTTCAGACATTTATTAGTATCACATACCATGTGAAAATCATTTTGCTTGGGAGTTTTGCACATGATGGTACTGTAATTTCAGATCTTAAATTATCTAAACTTGAAGCAGTAATAGTTGTAGTAAAGGATACTCAGTAGCTAGAATATATTCTAAAATTATGAACACTTTTCAAAGAATTTCACATTCTTTGAAAAGTTATGTGAAAATCACACATGAAAAGACTAGCAGAGTTTATACCATTAAACATGAACACAAAGCAAGTGTTCATTGTCCTTCAGCTTGCAAGATACATATATTTGCTTTCAAGGGAAGCACTAATATTTGTCATCTTTAACTGAATAAAATCACAGATACTTTTACATATGGATTTTATTATAAGAATTGTTTTATAAGCTTGCTATTTAACATGATTATATGAATTACGAACTGTGATTTTATTTCTTTTATAATCTCTGTACAGCTTGCCATTACTTTTACATGTCTGTGTCTGGCATTATGCACCTTTGAAATTGTGCCAAAAATATTTATTGTCCTATTTCTGGCATTCTGGGACTCTTGGTTCCGTTTGGTTTCCAACCAGAGCAAGGCTTATTAGCAGATCCAGTTCTTCATACTTTACTGAAAACAATTTTATATGCAAATTTAATACTTCATTAAAGTAAGCTCTTGTAACAATCAGGAGTATGTATGAAATGCATTCAATGTAGGTAATGTTCTATCTACCATTTGAGCAGTTATCAAAAGCAAAATATATGTACTAATTAGAACTTTCCTTCTCATTGCCTGTCTCCTCCAGCTTGACTAATAAGAAAGCATTAAAATGCAGTCAGGTTGAGCAGAAATGGGAGATTCTTCCTGCATGTGCCTGTGCTCTGCACACACAGGCAGTGCCCTGGAAGGAAGGCTTGCTGTGGTAACATTCTAATTCACTCATTGAATCACATTTACTTGGTTCCAAATTCCATTATTCTTAATCAAGTAAAAATTCTTTTAAGGTCAACAGAAGTTTCACTCAAATTACTTCATAATTTGGCCTTCATTTTGTTGGGGTGGTTTCAACTTTGCCCAGTAGGCATAAGCATTTTAAAAAGGCTTTTGTAAAGTATTCTTATTTTATTTAGCTTCAAGGAAATAGATGTCAATAAAATTTAAGGATGTACTTACATGTTTATTAAATAGGAGGAATCTTGTTCAATCAGAACTCTAATTTGTTTAAAGAGCAAACTTCTCCAGGAAGCAAAACATAACTGACTTAGGTATTAGTACAGCTCAAACACTTTTAGTGAGAATCATGCTTTCATCTGGAAGCTAGGTAAAACTGATTTAGTTTTTTTTTTTTTTTTACAGAGCATTAAATTATTGTTTATATAGTAATTTTATAACTATAGACATAAATTACTCATTCTTGCCATTAAAGGGTCAGAAGCTTGAAGTCATGCCCATCATGGAGAGGTACTTACACTCATAAAATAACTGCTTCTAAAATTTCATACATCATCTGAAGCATGACTTAAACAGAGGCAAAATCATCCTTCTGCTGCTTGTGTGACAATTTCACACTAGGTTTCTTCTGTTTGTACATGAGATCTTAATGGCAGAATACATTAACTTCAGTATTTTATAAGAAATTACTTGCCTAATTCATTGTGCCACAAAAATAATCCCAAGTTTAACCATGTTCCTAAACATATTGTCAGAGATGTATAGTACTCTGAATTAAGTAGAGCCTCTCATTTCTACTTTGACTGCCTTCCAAGTATATAAAAGAGCATCAGCCAAGAGGTTTAAGACATTAATTAACCAATTAATTAATTAAATCCTTTAAAATGTTTTGTGACAGAACAATAATCAGAAAAATAACTATAGAAATAATAATAGTAACAATTGTAATAATAACTAACCACATAGTTACTGTTATGCAACAATACCAAAAGCAAGAGCAACAGTAAGAGTTGCCATGGCAATAACAAAAGTAAGTAGTAGTAATAATAGAAATATTATTAACCAAAAGCAAAGGTCTTAATCACAACAAGAATACTTTATGGAGTGGAAAAGTTGATCTTGGCTTTTTCTGATGACTGTATGCAACTGCTAAGAGATTTTTATATGAACCTTTCACTTGACATTACACCTTTTGACCTGATGGATTATATATTTCTTTTTGAGGTAATAATTTTCTGGCAAGAGTCATATGCAAAGGACTTAATGAAAGTGATGGAGCATCCAAAAGCCCAATGTGATGAAATACCAAAAGGCTCAGGGAACTGGAGGCAACTGTAAGGATACAGACATCTGAATACTCCAAATACTATAGTTGGATCAGAACATCAAAAGAAGCACATACTATTACAAATGACAAATTAAATCAAAACTAGGATATCTTTCCCTGCCCTCATGTTGTAGAACACATTTTTAAAGCACATCTTGTCAAAATATGGCACTGAAGTAACTCCAGCTTAGGACCTCCACCTTTTTTGTATGTTCTGAAACTATTTGAATGTCAAAAATTAAACCAAATGTGTTAATTTTAAACTTTCTTGCAGATACCAATTTATATCTGCCTTCAGGTCTTAATTCCTTCCAGCTCAGAAATTCCCTCTACTAGGGCTCTATCTGTCTCTTGTAATACAATTTTCTCTTGCTCTTTTCACAGTCCCAGTCCTAACTGGAACTTGCAACAAAACAAAACAAAGCAAGAAAATAGTTTGAAGTCATCATAATCAGTCACATCAGTTAAGAGCTAAGTAGAGGCTTTTGTTTACTACACATATGCCCACTCAAAAGTTATGAATTGAATATGTATTTCCTTGCATTGGTAAAAAATAATTACTTCCTCTATTGCATTTCCAAATATATTATAAATAAAATATACATAAAAATAATTATATTTTTCCCAAAGTTGAATTACATAGGACATTAAAAAATGTGTGTCAGTTACTACGTGGGTGCCATTTATGAAATATCAATAAGCACTCTTCTGTTCAAGGCACAGAGAAAACAGATTCCAGGCCCCGAGACATGAGCTCCATTGTTGAACAGACTAAATTTTGGTGTCCACTAACACCACTGGCTGTGGTACCTTGCACTGAGGATGGGATGTCAGGAGGCTGCAGCCCTTCAAACCTGGCACCACCTTTATTGCACCAGTGGTGGTAGAGTGGCTTTGTAGAGAAGAGCAGAGCAGAGCTTGGATTGTGTCCCTAACAGCTTGGGCTTGCTTTAATCACTGAGGTGCCCACAGGGCATGAGGAAGTGGCCTGGAGTGAAGCTGTGCTCTTGAGGAGACCCCTGTGGTGTACAGCAATGAACACAGAATGGCCAAGGCAGACCAAGTAATTGGGGCACAGTACCACTTTCAGCTTGAGCAATGCAATGCACAGCAGCACCTAATTCCCAATAACTGGGAAATGGTGAAAAAAATGGTGAGATGGCACAGAGTATAGTCCTAGTGGTACGAGTAGTGAAGTTAATGATCTTTATCTACATACATACCTTCATTTGCTGCAATCACATCTCCATTTGCAGTGTAAACAAAGGTTCTGTTTCCCCATCTAAAATTCCCCAGCATCCACGGGGCCTCACCAGCTAGAGAAGTCCAAAAAGGTCCATTTAAAATAAAAAACCTCAAGTAAACCCAAGTTGGCAACACTAAGTTTCTCTTAACCAGACGGAATTTTCTAAATGATCTACAGACTCATATACTTATTTAGAAAAATAAATTGGATTACTAGGCTACATATATTGATAAAATACAGCAATGTTACAAATGTTACCAAGGAAAAATTTTTCTCAATAGCAGTCTTAGGGTGTGAGACCAAAAAATTTTAAAAGAAGCTTATTGTTTGATTTTTAAAATAAGTTGATTGTTCAGTGTTCTGCATATAGAAGGACTGAAAGTGCTAAATGCTGCCTATGATGCTGAGGAAAATTCTGAGGATGTACTCTGCTAGTAGAGTGGTTATGCAAAGTCAGGTTAAACACTAATCCCACTGATAATGAAGGATTTTGAAGGGAATCTATTTAAGAGTTTTAAATACTCTGTAGGGGGCAGTTTTGAACCAGATTAATGAAAATTTTAAGATGGCTGATTCAAAGTTATGATTTTATACTCAGTTTTCTTATCCTCAGCAGCTACATGGGCATAATTTAACTTTTTTTTTTTTGGTAGATCTTGGTGCTTAAGCAAACAGGGAGCTGCATACTGTTGTATAACATCACCCAGATGAGAGGTTTATCTGCATGTAAGGTTCAGTAATAGTAGCTAACAACATTTTTTTTTAAAACTACCGGTTACAGAGATCCATAACTGAACAGCAATGATCAGAACCTCATGGCAGAGGCCTGCATAAAAACCAGCCCTGCAAAAGATCCCAAGGACACAAGCAGAGCTTGGGATCTCCTTCACAATTCTGAAGCCTGAACCAGAATCAATTTTGTTGTGACTTGAAAATATTTATGACATTTCTGGAAAAAAGCAAAGAGCAAAAAAATGCAGCAGATTCTTGGAGACACTGCACGAGTATTGCCTGCAGCATTTTCCAATGCCTTTAAACATGGTAGCTTCATTATTTGCATTTATTTAAAGTGGATATGATGCTAGACCATGGAAAAAATATCAGCACACTTCTATGTGTTAGCTTAAAAATGAAGATTTAAATCAGCCTCTCTCCAGAACACACCACTTTGAAGTATCAAAGTCAGAAGTGGACTATTGATCTGAAACAAAAATATCCTCTCAGCAAAGTGAGTCATTGTTACAAGGATTTCAGTACAAGTGGCTCTAAAGTGCAACTTGAAGAGTGGGAGAGGCTCAGTCACTGAGCCTTTTTTCCACTTGGAAAGGAAGGAACAGACTAGGCCTGAATGAGAAAAATGAAGTTGTACATGTAGGTGATCTCTGTACTCAAGAGCTGAGTATTTCCAGTAGAGTCAGCAGCTCTCCATTGACCACCATTATTTTGATTTGAATGAAGTGACTTGAAGCCAGTTCTAAACCATGATTTGCAGCTAAAGTTATTACTTATCTGATAATGTAATCATGTAGAGCAGCAAGATTGACACTGAACACTGGCAGGAACTAAAAGGATCAACTTCCCAATGTCCAGACCAAGAATCAATGCCTGCAGATGATCAGACTCAGCAGCTCTACCACTTAAAGCTTGAAGCTGATTGTGTTGTCTGGACAGGTGGTGGGATATCTTTTTTGTCCTCTCCTGGTATAAAAGCTTTGCCTATTCCTTTTGAGTTCGTGTACAGGGTCTGGATGGAATTAAGTAATTTTCTTCACAGCAGCCCATATGCTGCTGTGTTTTGTATTCTGTGACTAGAACAGCTGCTTTGGCCATTGCTCAACAGGACTTGCACAGCATCGAGGCTTCACCTTTTCTCATGCTCTGGTCCCTTAGAAAGTAGGCTGGGGGTAGACAAGAATTTTGGGAGGGAAAACAGCAGGACAGCACATCCAAACCAGCCAAGGGTATATTCCATGCTATATATTATCATGCTCAGCAATAAAACTGGGATTGCAGAATAAGGTGGAAGAAGTGTGTGTGGGGGTTATCTCCCAGAATCGACAGTTGCTGGAAGACTTGCTGGGCATCAGTCTGCTTGTGGGAGGTGGTTAATTATTTCTCTTGCATAATTTTTTTCCCTTTTCATTCACTTATTAAAGTTTCCTTTAACACAACCCATCAACTCTCTGACTTTCCCTAGTATCTCCCCCACCTTCCTAAGGGGGAAGGAGCAGGAGGTTGTGTGGGTGTTTACCTCCTGACCAGGGTCAGCCTATCACAAGTGGAAAAAACCCAACATTTATAGGCTGTATTATGATGCATTGTTAGAGACAAGTTCAACAGTGCAGGGCCAGCTGAAGATGTACAGCTTTTGCATAGGAAATTTTATCTCACGGCACTTTGAAGGGCTTTGTTCCACATCTATGCACACGCACTTGTGTTACTGTAATGGTAAAACTTCCGAATAGGGCATGTCAGAAACAGAGTGCCAACAGAGCGAGTACTGATTCGCCACTGCCGTGTCCCCTCGCCATGAGGCAAGGGATGGGTGTCAGAGACCTGATGGAAGTACAGCACCAAGGGAGACGACATTGTTATTACAGTAATGGGATTTAAAGAAATTCAGAGTTCTACTTCTCTCCAAAGATATTCAACATATGCAGACTGGAACAGAGGGCACAGTGACATCAGCCCTTTGTCAGCACTGCTTCACCGGCCGAACACGAGTGCCAGGAGGCCGGCAAACCTCCCCGTGACAGTCTGACCCGAGCGTTCCTCGGTTTTCGCATTCCAACACCTTTATTTTGTGTAACAGGGATCAGCGAGAGCCGCAGGCAGACGGGTTTTGATCCCCGGCCCCGCTGGCGGTGAGCGCCTTCCGCCACCCGCCCGCTCGGCTTGGCCGGGCAGAGCCGCCCGGGACACCGCCCGGGCCGGGCCGCGAGGCGCGGCAGGAGCGGCGCACGGGCACGGCACGGCCGGGTACGATCCTGTACGGTACGGGGCGGTACGGCACGGCATAGAACGGCACGGTATGGAAGGGTATGGTACAGCCCGGTACGGCACGGCCCGGTACGGCACCGCTCAGAGCGGAGCGCGCCCCGCACCGCCCAACGCCGCCGCAGCCGCCGCCCGGCCGCAGCGCGCCCCGCCCCGCCCCGCTCCAGCGCGCCCCGCGGCAGGCAGGCGCTGATTGGCTGCCGCGCCCGCGCGGGGCCTGGTGGGAGCAGCGCCCGGCGCCGCGCTCCTCCTGCGGCGGCGTTGGCGGCGGGCGGGATGCGCGGCCCGGCCCGCGGCAGGTACGTGATGGCGGGGGATGCGCGGCCCGGCCTGGCCGGCCCCGAGCGGCTCCGCGCTGGGAGAGGGGCGCGGGGTGGCGGGAGAGGCGCTCTCCGTAACAGCACTCAGGTACCGGCGCCGGGGCACGAAGCGGAGCCGGGCGGCAGGTGCCCCCTCTGTCTCCCTCCTGGCCGCGGGCAGCGGGGCGGGCCGTGGTGCGGCCTCGGAGGAGGAAGCCCCCGGCTGCGGGAGGGGCGGCGGGCCCGTGCGGCTGTGGCGGCCGGGGGCTGCGCTGACCTCTGCCAACGCCCGCCGGGCCCGGCGCTGGGGCCCCTCGCGCAGCTGCCAGGGCTTGGGTTTCAAAAAAGAGCGCCCGACCCACGCACTGCTCGCTCCGTCGCTGTGCGGTCCGTGTGGGAGCTAATTTGCCTTTTTATTTATGGCTCTGCAAAGCGTAGGACCTCTGTGGGATGTTCCGGACGGAAACAACTGCAAATGAAGTTTAGCTGAAAAAAGTTGAGTGTTTTGTTGTAGCTGAGGCGGCCCAGGACAGGCCAGCAGTAGGTGGTGGCTGATGCTCCTGGTTTGGTTTTGCTTGGTTCCTTGTCCACGGTACTCAGATGCAGAAACTTTTCGTGGTCTTAGTGGAAGTTTGTGAGGTCAGTAAATTGTGAGGGAACTGCGAGCAGAACTGGAGATTCAAATTAAGAGGCAGAATTTGTGTTCTTTGTAATGTTAAATATCTAAAAATACTTACATAAGGTGGTATCACTAAGTTTGCAGTAAAGACCTATTTCAAAAGCGTTGCCCATTCCTGTAGGGGAGAGGTCTGTATGTCTGTATGCAAGGCCTTGATTACAAGTTTCTAACTTCCTTTTTATTTTTTTTTTTTGTAATGTCTTCTCTCGATGTTATTCAGTCTTGAATTTCTGCATGTCAGTTATTAAAATTCACTTGGGAGACTGAGTTTTTGGAGAACTTTTCATCTTTGAAACATTAACAAGGCTGAAGAAATTTGAGACTCACTTGATAAAAGTGTAATGAGATCACGAAGCTATTTTCTCCGTGTAGGTGGATGGGTGTGGGTGACTTTGGATTTATGCCTCTTTCAAAGGAGAAGCTTTTTCTGCTTTGGTCTCTTAGTCTGGCACTTCTGCTTTTTATTAAATGTTTTGGGAGTAGAGGAGCTGCTATAAATATTTTTTTGAGAGAGTCAGGTGATAAAATTGGTAATAGTGTTTTCTTAAGCTTCTTTGTTCAGTGTTTTTAATGCTTCTTTTGTCTGTTTTAAGCCTAGGACGTGTGGCAGCTATCTTACTTGTGTATTGCATCAGTGATAATGTGTGTGGAAGTGAGTCCAACTGCTCTACTGCTTAGTCAGTGAAATGCACAGCTCCGTGCTAGAGTGCAGTCTTCAGAAGGGAAAAGTCCTATGCAATAATTTTTTTGGTTAGAGCATGGGAAGGAAGCAACTTGTGGACTTTCTTTTGCCGTGAATGGTAGGATATTAGTGGTAGGTATGTGGAGTGGAAGGTAAGGAGGATGGAGGAGAATTTGAAGCAGCTGAGGACAATTTGTGTTGTCAAGAAGAAGAGAGGGGAGGAAGGAAACATCTGAGGCACTCCACAGTAATCACAGAAAATTTTTTTTTCCTCACTGAAGATTCAGTGACTGAACTGTATATGTGAATCTAGTGGCCTTAATCACTTAATAACTCTTTGGGGAAGGCTTTTGGAAGTATTGCAGACTTGCAGAGCAGCATCTGTAAAGCCTGTCATCATTATAGCTCCTGTAAAGTCACATGCATAGTGGCAGTTGTTGAACCTGTTTCTCTTCCAAGCATTTGCCAGATGTTTAAAAAACTTGTGTAGCAATAGCAGTGTGAAAGTGTTATTGATGTAAGTCAGAGTCACCAATATCTCATGGATAATTTGTTCTCAAAAGATCCTCTAACACTTGTAGTGGAGAGGTTCTCAAACTGTGATTTGAAGGAAAATGTCACACACAAAGGCCATGTGAGCATCTCTGTGCCTCTCCAGTCCACAGCTGAGAGCTGCCATTGCTCCTAACGGCAGTGGCATTGCTAGGGAAAGGTGGGAGCCTTGTGCTGCCTTTACAGACTTCTCAGTTGGCTATTTGACACAGTATTGCAAAACAATATGAAAGATGTCTGTGTCTGTAGAAATACCTGGGAAGAAAGTGTGGGCTCAGATCTCCTGCAATACCCACACAAAAGCTTGCCAGTATCTGCAAAGTCACAGTTGTGTAAAATTCCTGGTGTTAGATTGTGTTTAAAAAAAACCAAACTGCTGTTTTACTGAGGTGAGTTGCTGCAGTAGTGATTATTTTGAGAATTTGTTCAAGTCCAAGGGGTAATTGCTTTTTCTATATCTCACCCCTTTCTGCTACTAATTTGGCAGCAGTGGAGCTAATTTGTCCATCTGTTCTAGCTTCGTTTTCCTGGCATTTCTGACATGGATTTCCTTATCTTTAAGGATTGGTTTCAGAACTATAGGCCCTACTGGTTTCAGAAGTCCTTGGCTTTCTTAAAAGGTGTAGAGCTTACCAGACTACAGTAGTGTTTGTACCAGTGAGCAGTGCATATCCTGTACACCTTAAATTGTTCTAACAGCCTCAGACAATTTGAAACAAATTTGGATTGAAATGTATCTATCCATTTTTGGCCAAAGGAAACTTAATAAACAAGATAATGACCACTTTTATTTCTGTCTAGCTAGATCAGTTAGTGTTTCATTCCAGAATGAAAAAGGTTTGAGCCTTGGTTGGGATTGAGTATTAGTTTACTGTCAGGGCTGTTTTGAATTTACTACTTTTTTGTTCAATAGGTAAAAAACTTGTATATTAAATGACTGGAGAGAAAGTCTGCCATCCTAAGGTTCAATTGATTCAACTATCTTCTAATGGAAAGTTGCTACAATTTTGGTTCAGGAACTTAGAGCCAGATCATCATATTAATGTTGTTCACGGGTTCCAGGTTTGTGTAAGGTGAGCTGAGCTGCTCTTGCCTCTTTGGAACTGTTTTAGTCATTTGATGTGCTGGTGGCTGGGCAGTACATCGTGGGTTGTGCAGGGAAGACCTACCAATGTAGTGCTCTTATATAGGAAGTGGGATCTTTGAAACTAGTTCTTGGAACTTAAAACTGAGTACACAAAAGAACAGTAGTGCTATCAAGCATATTGTTGATGGGAACATAAAAAGGAAATAGATTTGAGGAATTTTCTCGTGAACAGAAGGATGTTAATTCTGAATACCTGGAGTGACAGCTGAAAAGGAATACTGAGTTATGCTTAGGGGCAGCAGAGGAAAGAACTGGACATCAGTATCTTAAATAATCCTGCCCAATACCAAGTTTTTAAAATTGTTTTTCTGCTGGAGTTTTTTGATGGCTCTTTTTGCTGTTCATTTGTACCTGTGCTTTTGAGAACTCCCCTCTGGTTAAATATTTCCAAAATAAAAATAACTTCAGCCACATCTGATCAACTGACTTACAGGATGGTCTATGAATCAGAAAACTGAATTTAAGATGTAAGTAGATAGTTGGATGTGGCTTTATACAATATTCTGATTTTTTTTTTAAAGATGTTGAAATGAATTTGAGAATCTTTGATTATGTTGTTAGTTTGCTCCTAAGTGCTTAATGTTTTATTTCTAGCTGTGAATTGTCGTAGAAGATTGATAGCTCTGCCAACGTTTGTCCGCAATAGAAGATGGGGGGATTAATTTCAAGGTGGAGGGTAAGTAGCATTGTAATAACCTAGAAGATGGGAGTACCTAGGGAATGTTTGTTATTAATACTGGCTGAATGGTCGTGCTGAAGTTTTCCTATGAGTGCATCACTTAAAAGTCCAGTAGTGGGATATCATGACCAAAAGTATTCTTTGCTAAATCACTAAGCTGTGAAACTCTGCTGTTGTCCTTCATTTCCTTTGCAGTACCAGTCTGGCACTGGCTTGATTAACTTAAAAATATGCAGTTTTAACTCTTTCTGTCAGTCTAAATACTTTTATGGTGCATCATTGGGATAGAAATTGCAGCATCTGTCACTTGAAAGGCTGGTGACCTAGGTTAAAAATGGATACATGCAGAATACATTTCTGTCTGTTTTAACAAATAGTTTGATAGTTACTCACTCCTATACAAGTCTGCCTTCCTATCTGCTTTTATTGGTTGTTGAGTAGTGTACTGAGTTTGAGGAAGAAGAGGCATGGTTTTGACTACTTTCCTGGTGGGTGGCAGTTTGTCTTTGCTTATTAGCAATTTCCTTCAGAACCTTCCATACAAAACTCCATTAAAGGTGAAACTTCAGGTGGAATGTCAGTTTTGTATAATTAAAACTCACTTTCAGGGTGATGAAGTGCGAGCTATGGCTTTTGAATTCACTGTGTGAAGGGTGGGGAAAGATTGTGGCTTGACAATTCTCAGAAACTAGGAAAGATTCCTAGAAGGTGGATTTCCAGATGCTCCTATGGGGAATTTTACTGGTGATGACAGCCCTTATTTGCAGTTGCTTATGATTTGTTTACACCATGTGTCCTTCTATGGGATGAATAGTAATAAAAAACTGTAGTACTCAGGTTAGGGCTTCCTCTCTATATTCTCTATGTTTTGCCTATTTCTGCCACTCATCAATTCTGTTCTTGTTTTACTTTCCACTTACACATTCATTATTCTTGTAGATGCATTATAGGTTTTCATTTTTTGTGAAGTAGGAGAGGAGCCTTCAGTTAAGAGTAATGCCAGCTGTAAAATAGTGATTCATTATAGTCCCTTCTATTTGTCACACTAAAGTAGGGAAACTTCTTACCTTTATGTAAAATAGATAATTTATTAATCTATTATGAATATTTTTTTGTTGGGAAACTGTTAATGTGCAGTAATCCTTGTAATACTGAGTTTGAAAAAGTGAGATTAATATCTTTGTTCTTTCCTTTGTAAGCAGGCAAAGCCTTCCACTGTAGAAGTATTAGAAAAATTAGATAAGGTATGTGTTTGCTCTTTGGTGTTTTGTTTGACTTTTTTTGTTTAGAAATATACCTCTTTTTTGCTGGCCATGTATTTCTCTCATATTAGGTAAAAAATTCTCGTGAAATTTTAAATTGTTTTGTAATTTATTCCAGTAGTAGAGATTCTGCATATCAGAGGAATTGTTATCTTTTTTCCCCTTACTGTTTATTCATTTTAAAAATACCAGTACTGTATAATATATAGTGAGAAACTACAGGGCAAATATTTATTTAGAGAGCTTGAATATGAAGCTGCCTTGATTACACAATTCAGTTATAACTAGTGGTTAAAGTCCCATGTAATGGCAAATGTCACTAAAGCAAAGTTCCATTCATCAGGTTGATTAGAAAAGCTTCAATGTATGTTTTGTATGTACAAGTTATAACTGTGGTGGAAGTAAGGTCAGGGGCAGAATAACTGGATAGTTTGCTCAGTAATCAGTTGTGATTTTTCACCAGCATTGGTGACAGATGTCTGTACTCTGTGGGGAAATTAACTGTTTTGAAATATGCTGTTGATATTGTTTTCCTTTTAATGGAAATGTTAGTACTTCTGTTGTCATTTGAAATACAGTCAAAATGGTTAACATAGAGCATTGCTAGATCACTTATTAATATACCAGAAGCATCATACAGATGTTCAGGATTTCACTCTTATGTGAGGGAAGTACTGAAAGGAAACAAGTAAAATGATGGAGAGGAGCCAGCAATTTGCCATGTTAGTAGAAAAGTGTTAGAGGCATTTAAAATTCCACAAGTACCTGATGAAAGCTTTGGAATGCCAAGTATGGTTAGTAGTGACTTATGTGATAGTAAAGACTGCCATTTATAAGATACTGGTATTTTTCACTTGTCCCAAATATACTAATGCATTACAAATGTGAAAAAGTGCTATTTTTAATCTTTCTTACCAATTGCTAGTAAGGTGCAGGTGACCCATAATATAACCTTATTAGTGTGGAGTATTTATGCTATGGAAGTTATCTTTGGGCAAATATTGTCATTTATCAAAAAGCTGCTTGACTTTTCTAATCACATATCAAACTGATAGGGCTGATTTTAGCTAACATTTAAAGGCAACTTCATAGAACCACTTATTAATTGCACTAATAAGGCTGAACCCTGTTTATTTGCAGGAAATACAGACATTAGAAGAATTTAGAGAAAAAAATCAGAGACTACAGAAACTATGGGTTGGAAGGCTTCTTCTCTACTCCTCAGTTATTTATCTTATTACTTGCTTAATTGTGTATTTGTGGTGTCTTCCTGACGAATGGACAGCAAGGCTGACAATGACACTTCCATTTTTTGCATTTCCATTGATGTAAGTAAATATGCCTTTTTTATTTTCTAACTGCTGTCTCTTTGATAAAAGGAGATGGAAAATACATCTCAGCAGGGGTTTGGGTTTGCTTTGACAGTCCTTGAGATGTCATAACTTGCTGAATTTTTTCTTCTAAAATAAATTCAAGTAGTTAGGCAGACACTTTGAGGGGAATGTCTCTCATGGGTCTGGATTTAGTATAGAACTAAGTCTTATCATCAAAAGATAATAGCATCTGAAGTTACTTGGCTTATCAAAACTGTACTGGAACTAGAGAGCTGTGTCTGAATAGCTGTAAGGTAATGTAATGTAAGCATAAGAGCATTGTCTTGGGTTTTATTGTTACTGCAATTTATGAAGTCATATTACTATGTGGGAGTAACCAAAGGCAAAATGTAGTGTATAAACCTGGGAAAAATACAAGAGTGAATGGAGAAACTTACTTCCATGTAGTAGGTGACTATTAACACAGAATTGACTTGAAAGGTCATCACCCTAAGTATGCTGAAGACTAATTTTACATAATTAGATATTTTTCTGGAAAATCATTGACTATTTTCTTCAACAAATAAATATGGAGACTTCATTGTATGTGAACTGGAGAAAGTATTGCCTACATATTTGTTCCACCAAGCTGATTGGTTGCTTATCCTGATCTGCTTTTCTAAAAGTACCAGGATGGGCTCCCACCACCTCACTGCTCTGCTGCCTCCCCTTCCTCCAGGCCATCACGGAGGTGAGAGCAGCCTGTTGAGCATCTCCTACTGGTGGGGAGCACAGTGCGTTTACTAATTTGCCAAAATGATCATAAGGACTTCCATTTGTACAGTACCTTTGTATGAAAGCCTGGTTTGTAGATGCCCTAGCTTTAGACTTCAAAGGCAAAGTCAAAAGTAAATATTTGAGGCCTTGCAAATGTGGGTAGCATAACATAACGTGTAAAACTCTCAACTTGAAGACGCTTTTTGAATGCCATACTGCATTATCTGTAATATACTGATGTGCTACTGTTGTGGACTCCTGTGGAGAAGATACTTGGGCATCAGTGTAGTATCTTGACTGGAAAGGGTTAATACAGAAATTAGAGCTCAACTTAATCTTTAGCAGTCATATGAATTAATTTTAGGACGAGCATTTCAAAGTCTTTGTTGTTAGTATGTGAGGCTTGTTCATGCTGATAGGAAAGGCTTGTAAAAGAAGAGGTATTACAGCCTGCTTTCACATAGGTGTGTTACAATTAGTGTAGGAATGAAAACTTTTATTATTGAAGGTGATGGCTTCTAGTGCTGCGGTTTGAATTTACATGTTGGACTTTCATTCTCTAATTTGTCTTCCAGTTCTGCTTATTTTTCTCAAGATGGCTCTCTGTAAAATTCCAATTTAGATATCGGCTTACTAGTGCTTAGAATCAGACTGTTGTTCTCTTATGACTTGCAACTGTTTATCAGATTTTTTTTTTTCCTTAAGCTATTCCCCTTCAGCTTTTTTTGGCAGATATGAATGGCAAGCAGCTGCCAGCTTGTCTTTGTTCTCGGTCAAGAGGTGACTCCTTGCTGAATGCCTGGTGCCACCCAGTAATAGCTCTAGAGATTTTTCAGACCTAATCAAACTGGAGTATGTCTGCCTTTTCCAGCTTGCAGTCAGTCACCAACTTATTTCTGCCTTAGGTCAGTCCCTCAGGGTCTCTGCCAGTTTTTGATGTTGGTAGAGCAAGTTAAGTTTTAGGAATATAACTTCCTTAATTTTAAATGTATACTGAAATACCTGGAAAGTTGAAGAAATCTGTTAGCATGTTAGAATGGTGCTCCTCTTGAACTGATTATTTGAATTAGTTTTAATTTGCCTGTTATGATTTTTCACAGAAATATGGGGGTTTTTTTGTAAAATTGGTTGAAATGGTCTGCTATTAAACTTCTGTCTCAGATTTCCTAAAGAGGAAATGCTTTTTTGTTTCATGATGTCTAACTTATTTAATATTTAGAATACGGTTTTAGGTGCAAGACTTAAGCATACATTAAAAGAGAAATAATGCTTTTTGCCTGTGTAACAAGGTATTTAAAGGCCATGTAAACCCTGTAAACCTTTATTTCTTCTGGTACTTAAGACACATTTTGTGTTGTGTAAGCAGATAAATCCACCTGTATTACTAGATCAGTTATTACAGCACACCTTTGGACATGGAATAGTTAAACTTTTGTTTCTCTTACCTTGGGTAGGCTGCTCTCACATTCCAGTTGCCTCATCTAACTTGCCTAACTTGGGTTGTGTTGTTAATATTGAAGGCGTTTTTAAACTGGGCAGCCATTATATAAATACAGAAGATATTCTTAGGAATTAAGTCAAAACTCTTAGAGCCCTTTGCCTGCTTTCTCATGCATGCTTTTAGTCAGATAACCTTTCTAACCTTTTTGCTTAAATGAAACATTGCTTAGGCTCTATTATTTAATTGCCATTAGGAGGGTTTTGGATGCTTGGAATGGCTTGGTGTATGAGCTTTGCTACTTGGCTTAGACTGAGTAAGTTACCAGGAAAAGTGTCAGCTTAATATTTAGAAGCAATTCTAAGCTATAAAACAAATGAAGTCCTGATGATTGCAGAGAGACATTTCAAATGTGAAATGGTCATAGA
Source organism: Catharus ustulatus (assembly GCF_009819885.2). Classification (NCBI taxonomy): domain Eukaryota; kingdom Metazoa; phylum Chordata; class Aves; order Passeriformes; family Turdidae; genus Catharus; species Catharus ustulatus. The sequence continues at coordinate 16,624,817 of NC_046227.1, forward strand.
TCAGTTTAACTTCATCTTGACATAAACTGCTCCAGCTAAGTCAGCTGAAACCCTACAGAAACTGAGTAGACTTGGAGCTCTCTAAAGTCACTAGGACTCAGGTCAGTTAATTCTGCTTGGGAGAACATTTGTAAAACAGCTCTATCTCATGGTTTTCATTGTATTAGAATTCTTCCCACTAGTCTCTTGGGCCTTAATTTTGGACCTTAACTGCTAAGTTTCTTTTTTTCAATAAAATGCATTATAAATGTATCAAATAAAAAGTGATGACTAATTTTCATTTTTTTGCAAGTGATGATATTGGTGTTGCTACCTTAGTATTTCTACCTTAAGTTACAGTTAATTTTAGTAGAAAAGATGATTTTATTTAGAGCAATATTGATGTCTTGTTGACAAGATGCTAGTTTAATTTTTAGTTTTTTCTGTAAATACTGTTTGGAGGTTTCTGTCCTTTGTATTGGTGAAATAAAATCTCATCTGGTAAGTGTTCTGTTTGGTAGATGACTTCAGAAAAGGTTACTGTAATATATTTTAATTAATATAATTCTTCTTTTTCTTCTAAAGAATCTGGTGTATAAGAACACTGCTCATTTTCTTCTTTTCCAAACGGACAGAAAGGAATAGTAAGTACTCTTTCCTTGTGGTATTTTTTTTTTTTTTTTTAGAATATGTAGCTAGCTGAGAATGATGCTTGCTATGATAATGTAAATGCTTTTGATAATTTGGCTTCCAGGAAGGCAAGAGTAGCCTTTTAGTTGATACTGAAAAGGGTAGTATTAGCTAAACTTTTTTCTACCACATAGTTCATGAAGGAGCAGGAATGAAGCTGCTTTATCTTTCACTTCACTTATGAAATTGTGCTTTCTCCTGTCTTTGCATGTGTCAGATATGTAATGGATAAAATATGGTGTAGAAGTAGGAGCAAGGGGAAAGGAAATACAAACAGTAGTAGCAGTTCCCTTGATACTTGCATCTCACAAGTATTCCAGCAGTCTTAATCTGTTATCCTTATACAAAAGGGAAGAGATTTATAGTAGATGTGTCTAATTTATTTGTCAAGATATCTTTTCTCTCCCAAGTTCTCCAAAGCATACTTATGTTTTCCTGAGTGGGAAAGGTGGTTTTTTTCTGCTTTTTTGAGAGCTAAGGAAAATTGGAAGTCATGTAACAAAACTGAAAAGTAATGGAGGTGTTCAAATATATATAAAAAGTTGTTAAATTTTGCATTAGAATGAATCTGCATGCTATTTAAAAACAGCATCTGTGGCATTTGTCTGCAGTAGTTAGAATTCATTTGAGACTTCCCTTGAAAGCAGTCCAGCCTGTAACAATATCTCATGGTGATGTGAGCAGTAATACAGGAAAACCTCAGTGTTGCACTCTGTTTTATGACTTGCAGAACAGCATGATATATTTAATTTGTGGCAGCTTACAAGTTAAACATCACTTTTAGAATTTTTCTTAAACCTAATGTTTGTATTTGATATGCAAGCACAGAACATACATTTTTATGTAGAAATAAAATTGTCCATATATTGTGTGGTGCTGTGTGATTCATTTCTAAGGTGAGACAAATGATTTGCATTTCATGGCTGAATAAGAAAAAAAGTATGTTTTTCTAGTTTGCTTAAATGTCTTTATTGCTGTTTTGAGCATACAGGCAAGTCTAGTGCTTTTGTTGAACCTGTGTTTAGAGGGTTTAGTAGATGATAGAACATGCCAAAAGGGATTATTTCTGTGTGATTCCAGAGACTGGATAAAAAGGAAGTGTTTTGCCTCAGAGGTGAAAGTCCTATATTTGAAAAAGAAAAATCAAATGTAGAGTTTAAGCAGTAAAGCAGGAGAAAGTATAGTTGAGAGAGCAAACTGTCAACCAAGTTGCTCAAAGCTAAGTTTTTATTCTGGGATAAGTTAGCAAAACGTACTGAGACACTGGAGGTGGTTATTTATCCAGCACAGAGTTTATTATATTAACTGGTATACACCAGATTTGGGAATGATGCTGTGAATGAAGAAAATTTGTAGCTAGTCTCCAGGGAAGCTGATGCAGAGAGATGATGGAATTTCAGATTTAGCAGTGCTCAGACAAACCACTGTTAAAGATTTAGACTGATCTGTCCTGAAGTGTGGAGAAAATAAATGACGTATATTGAAGGTATTGACTTCTCTAGTAGGAATTCTTTTCTTTCTGTGGTTTTAATTAAGATGAAATATGTTGGTTTCTTGAGAGTACTTTGCAGTAATTGCAAAAAAGTGTGTTAAGTTTGGTTGGTTTTGGTTTTGTGTCTTGCAATTCTATGAAGCTTTTTCTGACTTTAAAATCTGAAAAATGGATAAGAATAGGTATATTTTTACAGGAAGTAAACTGCCAGTGTTTAGTAGAACACTGAGAAAGGGTAAAAAAGTTGTTCAGCTTATTGTTAAAATCTTCTTGCTGTGTACAGAGGTAGTAGAAAGCTAATTTGTTGAGAGTATCTTCTGCATTAGGTAGTGGTTTAATACAGGGAGTTTTTAATGAGTGTCAAACTCCAAATACTGACTTTCAGGAAAAACCCACATGCATTTGGCCTTTCTTATTTCTCTTCCTCTTAGGTTAGGTGTTGTGCCTACGTGTTGTAATGGTCTCTTAACATTTAGTAGTAAAATGACCCCCTCTTCTTACACAACTGGGGGCTTTGCTGTAGTCTGAGAGTATAGAAAGGAGGAAAATGATTGAGCTTTGGGGCTTGGAATTGTCATGGCATTTGAAACTAGTATGTATTAAGAGGTTTATGTGAAATACTGAAGCCAGTAAATCTGGTACTCAGATATATTAATGCTTAGACCTCAAGCTTTTTTTCTGTTTTTTGACTCATGAGATGAAATGTATTTGGTCCATTGTTGTACCAGTTTTAATGTAGGTCAAAGCAGGGCACTGGCTAGAATTGGTTTGCTTAATGAGGAAATGGTGCATAAAAATTTTTAATAGTTGCAACTGTAAAGTGATAAGTGGGCTATAATTTATAAGCAGTTTCAGCATTTTAAGTGATTTTCACATAAAAAATTCTATTTTGTACAAAGTTTACTGATGTCTAGAGTTGCTAGTGGTCAGTGCATATTTTTTTCTGGTTTCACAAGGGGAAGTCAATGTTTAGAGTGTGATGAAATTATCTTAAGTTATATTTGAAAACTAATGTATAATGTCCTTCTTTTAGATGATGCTCTGGAAGATTTAAAATCCCAAAAGAAAAAAATAGTAAGTAAAACTTGAAGACAAAATGGTTGTTATAATTCACTAAAACTGGTGTATGCCAGATATTTGCACCAAACTTGATCAACAGTTAATCTCAGTAAGAAAGATTTAGAATGGAAAAGGTTCCAAGTCTTGGATAAGTTGCCCTCTTTGTGAAGTTTGTAATACTGAAAGCTGTTTCCTCTCTGTTCAATCACTCCATAAGGAAGCTTGTTGAGAGAGGAAACTGTTTTCTTACATGGCTGGCTTTACCTGCCTTGGAAGGCAGAACTTAAAAACTGCCACAACTTAAACACTCTATACTCCCCAATCCTACCCTGCCAAAGCAACTCCTCCTCCCTCCAAAAACTCCTAAAATTCTGAGGTTTTGTTATTAATGAGTTTCCCAAAGTGTTTACCTCATACCTTCTGGATTCTGCCATGTAGTTAAATTAATGAAAAACCTGCAACAAAGGTACCAAAAATGATTTGGGTGGGAGTTTGGTATTATGTCATGATCTGTGTTTTATCACTTTTAAAATGTAGATGTAAAAAAGATAACCTGTAACCTAATTATGTCATTGTGCTTTTGGTAAAGAGGATTTGCTAATATTTAAATGGATGTGTCCTTTGGTTGTAGTGGTGATAAAAAGGGATCGCAGAGGCCTACATTTTCTAGGAAAGAAAGAAATGAGTGTGACAACTAGATTAAGTTTATTTTATGAAAGCTGCTTAACTGAAATTGGTTAATGTCTCCAATTAACATAGTTATTTAGTAGCCTTAAAGGAAAAGTTATTGAAGCAGGAAAAAGCACAGTGGAGAACAAAAGAGCTTTTGGAATCTCAAATGTAGAGTCTTCATTTCAGTTGAAGTTTAGTTTTCTGTAATCATGAAAGTCTTCTTTATAGAAGCACAGGTAATACTGAATTTTTGTGGGGGAGAAGCAATTAGGACAAAAGGCATTGAATAAAAGATTAGTCAGGAAAAAGCTAAATGTGCATTTTGCATAAGCAAAACATCAAAACAACATACTGTAGAAGAACCAGGATGAAACAATGCACAATACAAAAATGAAACAACTGCATAAATATTTTGTAGACAATTATATTGAAATTATAGTGTAACTATGGAGAATTTAAATCTGGAAGTATAAATTTCCATGAATATATATGCAAGTCAAGCTTTAATCATTAAAGACAAACTTCTAAATAGCATTAGTGAAACTGAGTTCTGGGAAGTCCAAAAATGTGCAACTCAGCTATTTTTCAGAGTCTGTGATTATCATGTGATCTTGTGGGTGCCTGCTTCCTAGCAAGGAACCAGAAACAGGACTTAGTACAACCTCCTGACACAGTGTGGTGTTGGTATTTTATACTCAGAAGATGGACTTGGGAGGTTCATAATAATTTAAGATATTCAATTAAGCATTAAAATTAGATAATTATACATGATACAGAACATGTTAAAATGAGCTGGAAGGGGATGCAGGTAACAAGACAGAATAGAATTTGTGGTTTAGATAAAAATACCAAATAAATTGCATTCTGTAAAAATTTCATTTTGTTTTGTTTGATTAACTTCCTTAGGGGAGTGCCTTTGGCTATGAATAACCTACTTTTTAGCAAAGCAAAAACCAAGTGAAACAATGGGAGGGAGAGGACTTTTTTTTCCCTGTTGAATTCTGATTTGCTGCTGAGTTTGCAAATAGGATTAATTACTAAGAAATTTACATTGTGGTCCTCCAAGTATTTAGGATAAGTAAATTATGTGTTTCCTGTTTATTTGTAATGCAAATTGTTGTCTAGCCACTGAGCCTGCTGCAACAGCTGTGCTTTTTCACTTTATTGCAGCTCAGCTACCTAATTGCTGGATAAATCTGATGTTGAGGACAGTTGTCCTTTTGAAAAATGTTACAGTACTTGTGTTTTACAGTCATGTGTCCCACCTTTTCCATGAAGACATTCGTTGTGTGCTGAGGGAACATAAGGTTGTTACAGGGCTTACCTGCAAGTGATGTAAGCTCCTCATCTGTTGTAATGCTCTGGTGGGTTTGCAGTGACTGCTCAACAGAAATTAATTTGTTTAACTTCTCTTCTGGCTTTGGTTGCACAGTCCTGTGGATACTCATGTGGGTAAAATATTTGACAAATACAGGTACTTCATCTGGAAGTTACCATTAGTATTGTCTATCTCATACTTTGACTCAAAGTTTGTGTAATACTTCTCACAGAACTGACTATGCTGTTTTTTTCCTAGTGAATACTTTAAATCTTGTTGAGTTACTAACTGGGGATAGGGGTTAAGTTAATTAGCTGTAATTAAAGCACTACTTCAAGATACAATTTTGTTTTCCTCCTTGATCATAAGGGATACTGTGGTTGTGTCTGTGAGTTTTTAGCTGTGGTTTTGGCCCCAGAGTTCCTCAGTTAATGAGGATGTCAGCCCTTAAGCCTGCACATGGGTAGATGAGCAAGTTCAGAGGGTTAAGCATATTAAGGCAAGGACACAGGACATGTATTAAGCTGATACAACTGGGAATTAGTGGAGAGTTTACCTGGAACAGCCGTCTTAAAGATTGGATAATTCTTAGCCTGAGGACAAAGTTGTGAAGCTGGTATAGTAATTACTTGGCTAATTTTAGAATTAAACTTTGCTGAAGCTTGCTCAGCTACTCTGAATACTAGGCTAAGTGTAATATTAGACTTTGACAGGCTTCCAAGCCATTTCAGGTGAGAGTTTAGAAATTGCATCTATTAATCTAGGAAAAAATACTCAACTAGTCTGATTTCCAGTCTTGGAGTTACGTTAGTAATGGGGGAAAAAATGCATCATCTGAGTTCTGTTACTTTAATTACTCTTTAATCAGCTTTGTCTTCAGGCTTCTAGGTAGACAGCCACTGATATTTTGATAACTTGCAGTATGTGATAAAAACTCTACTAAGTGTTGGTTCTTGTATAAGCCCAGCTTTGTCTAACCAGTAAATGCTAGACTACTGCAAATATGCAACTGGAAACTCAAAATACAGTAAAAAGTCATTTACTGACAAAGAGTCAGTTATCTTGGTGGTTGGCATGGATCTTGTCAGAGTATACTTGATTACTGTGATTTAAATGGTTTATTTCCAATTTTCATGCAACTTTTGCCACATGTACTGGTATATGTTAAATGGTAGACTGCAATGAGTTTCATGGCTTCGTGTGAACATAAAGCCCTCCTCGTAGCTGGGTTTGACATAGCAAGTAATACTCAATTTATGAACTCACACAGTAGTATGGTGATTAATGAGTGGTTTGCACCATGGCAATACTTAAGTCTTTGGTTGCAAAATTGCCTTTACAAATAGCTTAAAATACATTGCTCGTACTATTCAATTTAGGCAGCTGATGCCATTCCCACAGGAATTCTTTTTGTTGCCTGTTGGGAAGGAGTTCATCCATACAATTCTTCATAGGAAGAGAATGTGGTACCATGCTTCTTTATTAAGATAAGATATAATTAATTCCATGAAAAATGAATGCTTAGGCTGATATTACCTTTCTTAGAGAGATCACTTGTGATTTGGGTTGCTCAGCATTATAATTTTATTGATAAGGACAGACTATGAGTTAGCCCTTGGCAGAAAGTAGAAAATTATTTTGTAGGAAGTTTTGGATCTCAGAGAAGACTGTATTATGGAAAAAGAGGTATTGAGCAATTTGCTGTGTTAGTGCTCAGCATTAAGTCAACTTTTCCAAGATCATGCTTCAGGATGGTGAATGTTCCAGAAGTCAGTGTGTTGGTTTGCATTCATAAATGAGCTTCCTGTGTTGGCACTAAAGCCAGTTTCCTCTGCTGTGCAAACACAGAAGTAGTATTTAAATTTTACATGGGCTCTTATTTTCTTCTGGTAATTACCCTGATTTGCTCACAGTAAGTAAACTTGGACCTTTTTGATTCTTTATTGGGTATAGTCAGCCAAATTTCAATTTACTTTAGAAAAGTATACTCTAGAAGTGAAAGAATGAGAAATGTGAATATGCTTGTATGTCCTGACAATGTCTATATATTTTCAAGAAATTCTTAGAGTCAGTTATGGTAGTGAATTCTTGTTCACATTCAGCTTTACTAGAATTTTAAAGCTGTGTATGAATTTCAAAATATAAAGTCTAACTCATGAATTATCCAGAAACTATGTAATGTGGAGGATAACTTTGACGCCTGAATCTTGTGATGAGAGTTGAATTATGTTTCAAAATAATGTTACTGTTTTTGCAAAACTTATGTATCTACAAATAGCTACTATACTATCTAATACTGCTGTGGCGAGAAGTGCTTTAGATAAAGAAAGTGTCAAATGATGGTGGAGCATTCTGGATTTTCTCTCCCTAAAGGTCACTTAGCTCTGCAGAAAGTTGTTACTCATTTTTCTTTTTGGCTATACAGGCAAATGCATTTTATGTTCCTTGATGTGAAGTGAGCTCAGTTTTTAAAATTTTGATTTGGCAGCCAAATATTAGCACTGTTATCGCTTCCCCACTTTGCAGCTTCACTTCACTAGCCTTACCTCTTTGTATAAAAGTCTTAGAATTTTTACTTTTATAAGCAATAAATACTTTATTTTTCCTATTAGGTCATTAATTCAGCTCTTATTGCACTGTGTGGCATTTGTTTTACGAAGTCAGTGGGTTAACTCCAAAGTGATGCTGAAATACAAGTTTAGGAAATTGATTTTTACTTCCTTCTTCACTGCCTTTTGTTTCAACAGTCCTTAATTAACAGCCTGGATAGTGTTCCTTGCCTCAAACTTCAAGAAATGTGTGGAGGAAGGAGTGCCAAATGAATACACAGCAACCATTAAATAGAGTGAATTTTTATTTAGCTTCTGAGGTCTGTTTGTAATCCTGAGGTCTGTGTAAATGCAAAACTCCTGCACAGTCTGTATATGGAGAATGGCTGAAACTTTGGTTTCTCACTAGCTAAATAATGGCATAAAATTCATGTTAACCTGCACCATTTGTTATTTTAGCAGTGATAAATGAGTTTGAGAGAATTTAATTTTTTGACCACTGACCTTTTCAGTTTTGCAGTTTATGCCAACAGCAAACTTCAAAACAAACAAAGTCCCCACTTTTAGCTGAACATGGCCATTAGTCAGCATATCTAGGAAGAAAGGTCTGCTTAAGATACTGTAAAATGTATTATAATTTCTATACATACTAGGTATTTGTCATAACTTCAACTCTGTTTTAAAGTTAAGCTGCTTCTGATGTTGGCTGTTAACCACTAAAATGATACTTTGCTAGTGATTACATTTTTTAATTAAGCCCATGTATTAGCTATAAAGCCACTTGAGTGCATTGTAAATAAAACGCTGTAATAATGAAGTGCTTTAATTACACTCCCTAAAGTATGCATAGTTCTCAGTAAATTTTTTATTTAAATTCTTAACATGTTCCTTTTTCTGAAAAGCAGTTTGAATTGCTGTAAAGATGTAGATCCAGGCTTTAAAGTCATTTGAGCAAATTCCATGGCTGTTCTCTAGTTACTGAGTTTTCACAACATTTGCAGCAAGCTAATTGCTTCTGCTAATAAATAATCTAAAATCGATGCTGACAGCAGTTAATTGGGCACAGGGACTTTATTCTGTAAAGCACTTGGCTAACGACCTTCCTTAAATTAATAGCATTAAGTGCTATGAGGAAATAAATCTAAGGAATTGCCTGTCATTTGCTTGTCATGTCTAATAACTTCCAATAATGATGGCTGATAGATTTTTGCACATTCCATTATTGAAGTTGGTGCTTGTAATTATTCTCCTCATTATATGTAAACAATTAGCAATATTTGGTGTTTCCTTGCAATAAAGCTGTTAAGTATAAGTAGTCCATTAGAGTTTAGAAACTACTTTTGAAAGCAAAATTTGTTTTCCATTGAATACAGCAAATCCTCAGGTATCTGAAAATGCTACTGGTTCATGGATGAGCTTCATCTTTTGGTTTGTAAATATTTGTAAATGGGAGGGTATGGTGGGCGAAATACTTTGAAAAATTATCTATTGATGTGTGGAATCTTTCTGTTTCCAGCTTGAGGAAGTAATGGAAAAGGAAACGTACAAGAATGCTAAACTAATCCTTGAAAGGTTTGATCCAGCATCAAGTACAAAGGTGAGTCTTGTTATTGATACTGATGTAATATGGAAGGTGCTGTGGAGCTGAACATTCAGATAATGTTATTTATAATTAATTGGCAGGAGACTGAACTACCATCTGCTGGAACATCTGCAACCCCAAGACCTGGACAAGGTAATAGCCCTGTAAAATGGGTGCTCTTTAGCATAGATGTTCATCTTTCACAGCAATTTCCAGTCTAGAAGACTGTCTATGATAAAATTTGTTGATCAATTGACCTTTATTTAGGGTTAATAGACTGTTCATTAGGCTATGCCCATTACTGTTCCGTGTTTCTCAGGCAAGGGATCTATTACTAAAGCCTGATGTTCTAGACAGCAGGATATTCGATGCTGCTTGATGTTAAAGCTGAGAGAAGATTAACTTCTTGTGGCATACTTGCAACTTTTCTAGAATACTAAGGTGTTTTCAAATCTTCAGTAATATTAATTGACTTGGCTTTTCAATTGTGTTTCTATTTATGTCTAGTTAGACCTTTCCTAATGCAGGCTTAAACTACTTCTGTTTGGTGCCCAGAGAGGAAAAAGAAGCTGGTGCATAATTCAACTACTTTCTAGTTACAAAGAAGGGATAGTTCTTTACTGGTTTACAATGTTCCATTTAAAGGTGCTATTGAATTAAAAGGAATAGGAAAAACTTGAATGTGTTTTCAAGGAAGCTTTGTCACTAGATTGCCCATACAAGTTTCAAAACTTGACAGATCTAACACAGTAGAATGCTTACATTAAAAATGTGATATTTATGCAAACACACGAGTGTTAATTGTTGTTAAGGTTGAGTGTAGTATGCTGTAGTTAAACTGTATGTTGAGCACAGTATAAGGGCTGCCTCGTGCTGTGATACTGAGGATTGTACACTTTAAGACCAATCTTTGTTGTTAACTTTATTGTAACCTGAAAGGGCTGATGCTCAGAATAAACTGCAGAATCTGAGAAGCATAGTTTTTCATAAAATACAGATTGCTTTAGAATTTAATATTAGAATTGTCAACTTTGCATTTAACTCTTATGGGTAATGAAACTTCTATTTTTCCCGTTTCTCACTCTTGGAGTACTTGTTTTGTTTGGTGCAGAGCACCTGGATTTACTAACAAAGGTGTTTATGAGCTGCATCATCAGATCTACTGTTTTGTTCTTCCTGCTTAGCTTGAAATGGCCATGAAAACATTTTAAAACTATCCTTACTTGTTGACACTGACAGTAAATAGTTGCAGTGCAGTACCGCAAGTCAAGCTTTAATATCTTCTGATGTCTTAGACACAACAGCTTTTTTTTCAAGTTTTCTCCTTACCTATCTCTCCCATGCTCCATTTCTGCAGCATTCATAGTTTTGTTCAGGCTGAAGGGCCATTCTGACACTCTGTTCTTTTCTCTGCCTTAATACAACTCATGGGTGGTTGCCAAGAATTGTCTGTTAGACCTGTAATGTGTAGGCAGTCTGTTGCTGTTTTAAACTATAAAATTCATCCTTCTTGAGCTATGTTAGAAATCACTCCAGCAGTCCAGTAGTAGGCTGACAGATCTGTTTGTAGAGTGCAAGTAACATTGACCAGGGGATGAAACTGCCTGGAAATGTGTATCTCTATATATAAATCTACAGATAATTAGCTATAAATTAGACATTGCTAAGTTTTTAGTCACTCTGGCTTTTATAAGAGAGCAGCAGCAGTTTTGAAACTCCTTAGGAGGTACATGACTGGTCTCTTCTCCTCTACCCAGGCTGTTTAAGGAGCAGTGGTGAGAAGTGAAGTTGGTCAATGTCTATTAATTAGTCTTGTGTATGTTTGGGTTTTCTAGTAATAAAACACAGTGCCCCTGTTTTTGATCCAGGCAGACAAAAGCAGATCAGTTGGATCCAGCATATGTTGTGTTGTGTTGATTGTGTCATGACTGTTAATGGAAGGGCTGGGCGGGAGAGGTTCTGAGAGAGTTACAATTATTCTTGGGCCAGTCACTGTAGGCTGTGGTCTGCATTAGTAAATGTGGTATGAATAGATATGTGAAACAGTTGTTGCTGAGGAGCTTACCCATGCTATCTGTGCTTAGAACTTTTTATGTAGAGCTAGCTGTAAACTGGTCTATTCCACTGGGCTTGATGGCTTAGTACAGTTTCATTTGCAAAGAATGCTGCAACTGTCGTGGTGTTAACCAGTAACCTCTAAATAGGGACACAACTGAGAAAATGTCCAATTCTCTTTGAAACAGATTCAACTTTTTGGAGTGCATAGACATTCTTGCTTGATCTTGAATAAAAGTGCAGTTAAGCTTTGGAAAGAATTTTGGAAAATAAATTTTGTAAATTGTAATGGCTTATAGTTGGATTTTATGATGTTCAGGGTCTTTTCCAACCTTAATGGTTCTATGAGTCAATGTAACTTTATTCATATACAGCACAATTTTCTTTTTTCTGGTCTGTTCTCTAGCGCATTGAATTTGGAATTAGTGCAGCTTTTTGTCCCTGTGTAAGTGGTTAGTCAGACTGTTCTATTTTGGAGGTGTGTTATAGTTCAAGAGGGACATGCTGTATTTGGCTTTGGCTTGTGAAATTATGGAGGCTTAATTTCCAAATAAGTTGTTACATGCAGTAATTATTTCAATTTTTAGCTATCAGAAAACCTACTAGTTTATTGCTGTTCACACTAAATATCTGCCCAAAATGAGTATTAGCTTCTGTTCTGTGCAGTATATAACTTACTGTAACTAGATTACACCTTTGTGTGGTTGTGGTATAATTTGATGCATGTAGTATGAGGTAGAATTAGAGTGGTTTGGAATAATACCATATTTGTTAGCAAGTTAAAGCTTCCTCGATTTTTGTCTTTGCTCGCATTGGACACAAGCTGGCCAAGTTACAGAACTCATTTCCTTGAGCTCTGTAATTGAGTCTTTTTGAAAAGATAAAGATAACTTTTTGAAAAGATAAATGGTAACTGATACAGAATCAAGTTGGACAGTGTTGTGTGTGATGAAATGTTGGTTGGTTTGTTTTTCACTTACTGGTTGGAATGAAAGCTTGCACATCATACTATTTGGTACAAAGGTTTAATCAGTATTGCATAATAGTTGGCTCTCAGAAGAGCAACTGGTACTGCCCCAGTTTTCCTGTGTGTTTAGCTCTTCTTGCAGTTTTTGTGATTTTTGACACGTACTGCTGAAATAAGTAATGGTAATTTTAACATGATTTAGGTTGATCTTTTGTTTGGCAGAAAAAAATCACAAAATCCAGAAGGGAAGGAATTTGAAAATTTAAGTGCAATTTTATCTGTTCAGAAATGTTCTGAGTGGTACAGTTAATGAATATTTAGTGTATATATACTTATTTAGTACTTTGGCCATAGAGAAAAATAGGGCAAGTATATATTTACCATGAAATATTTATCAACAGTATCCTGTTGTTGGTACCTGCTAATACAACTGTTAGCAGTGGTGTATTCTAAATGAGATCATTCTGTGACCTGAATTAAAAGTAATGCAATAAAAGATGGTTGCAGGCTGTGGGATGGATATAGGCGTGAGGAGGAAGGAAGAAAATGGTTGTTGGTCTTTGATACTGAAACCAACAAGTTATGTAAACTGTTTATTGACCTGCAGTGCACTGTAACTCTATGGAAAAAAAATTATTCTCCACAAAAATCAAGGTGTTTTGAAGTGAGGGGGAAAATAAAATAGTTGTGCTTGTAAACATGAAACATGTCACTGCCTCACCACTGCAGTAGTGCAATAGTCTTTAAGAGCTCATACTGAATCATCAGTTGAGTAGATACCTCTTAAGTGATATGTCTGCTTATATCTGAAGTGTCCAGTGCTGGTAACTGCAGAATTTGAACTGTAGTGTGTTTGAAGAATAAAAGTTCTATTTTTAAGATATTTCTCTGTCTTCATGCTGTTGACTTTTGGATACACAAATATTACTGAAGAAAATCCTTGGAAAATTGCAAAACTTCATTAAAACTGTATCAGCAGTAGCTGTAAATTGTGTTAGTGTTGAGATCAATGGACATGTTTCTTAGCTAAATTGTGCAACTTGGATTTATGGAAACCTGGAACTTTGCAGGAAGCTCATTTTGAATACATTGCATCTTTAAGCAATTTGAGAAGTATATAGATCATATTCAGTTACTTCAAAAGAATATTAGGGCTGTTATTGTGTGAGTGCAGAGCAGATTTAAAAGGAATTATGGAAGTTCATGGGTAAAGGGTCCATGTGTAATACTAAAATGATGAGATGGCTGTACTCTTGTTGTCCATGACAGTGTGGGTCCTGGGGATAGCATCAGGAATGTAAGTATCAGAAATCCAGGTTTGTGTGTTGTCACTGAATAACATCCATAACCACTGCATGAAAGGAAATACTGGAATGGCTGGGCTCTTGGTCGTGCCAAGGAGAGCATTTCTCACTTTCTCATAATGCAGATTCTGGTGACTTTTTTTACTTGAGGAGCAGAGTTGAGCTAGTTCTCAAGTATGAATCACAGAATAGAGTGAAAGCCAAGTGAACATCTAAGTGAAGGGGGAAAATAGACCTTGTGAATAACCTAATATTTTGTGGAAACTACCAATGAGTCTTGCATTCTTAACTCTGTAATGAGCTAAAACTACTGAAGCACATCTCTCCAACATTGGCTGTAAAATACTGGTTCAGCATCTTTATGGGAACAGAAATATGGGGAAAGAGTCATTAAAGTAGCAGTATCTTTTTAATTGAAAGTCATTTAAACAATACTTGCCAAAAATGACCCTTTAGAAGGAATGGGCAAAAGGGGCAAAGCTCTTGCAGGCAGCATGGAAATTGCTTTGAAATAGTGTATTATGGGCTCAGAATAAATGTGAATATAGCCATGACCTATTGGAACAGACTCAGTGCTCTTAAACAATGAATGGATTAAGATGTCTTTACAGATATTTTAAGTGATCTTGAAACAAGTGGAATTAAGCTTTATATTTATCACTCATTTTTTGTACTTACGTGGATCTGAGAAGACTGGAGAAATTGCATGCCTTTTAGCTTAGTTTTTGAAACTAACGTGACCGGAATCTGTAACATAAATTTGGCTATAATAGTTAAATAAATCATGGGTTTTAATCACTATTTTGTATTTGGAGATGGGCCATGCCTGTTGGTCAGATAGCATAGAGAATGCAGTTATCCTAGTGTAGTGAAACTTGAAAGGTTACTGCTAATGTCTCCCACAAAAAGATCTTGAAGACATGTTAAAGGGGAGGTTCATCATAAATGAATTTTTACTTCAGATAAAATTCTCAACACAGAAGCATTTTTCAAACCAGAAACAAGACACCGAGGAAATGCTGATGGAATTTCTGCAACTACCTCACCAATTAATCCTGGTTTCCAGACTCTGAATAGCTTAAACAGTGAAGGGAGAAAGATACTTGTTAAAATACAGAACCTTCAGACTCATTGGGTGATGTAATTTGGACAGTGCAGTTGTGTGAGGTAATGCAGCCATGCACATGGTGTGGCAGGGAAAAAGTAGTAATTTGTTCTGCATTGTAAAAAACTGAACTAGGTGGATTTTTAGTAAGACCATAGTTTTTTAACTTGTAGTTTTTCAAGTGGTGATACCAAAGAATTTTTAATTCCTTTTTCTGCTGTGTATTATTCCTATTTATAGGTACAGATAAGTAGGCAAGACCATAACCTATGTATGTCGCGATTTTCATGGCACTAGAGTGTGGCAGTTTTCCCACAGAACTTAGGTTTGACCTAATACTTCACTGATAGCAGCTCTTTCTTAGCTAGTGCCAGCTGATGTAGCATGCTCACCTCCTCCACCCAAAGCAGGAGCTTAGCTGGTAAATTGTACTTTTGGGGACAGTGATCATTCCTTCAGACTCAGCATACCAGTTTGCCAGTGGCTGGTTGCCAGTGGAGCTGTAAACTGCCTGCTAAGCACTTAAACTCTTCCAACCTGACACAAAGTCAGCAGATAAAATCTCTCTAATCTTGAGACTCGTGGAAATGATTTTAAAGTCCAAATGTAGTGTTAAATTCCATTTGTTGTGAAGGAAAGCATGCCAGCTTGTTCAAAGTGACGTGGATGCTATGCACTGAACTCTGTAGGGTATTGCAGCTTTAGGTGTGGGTATTACTGGGGTGTCCCTTTTAGAGACGAACTTGCTGCTTGTTAACCACGTCAATATCTGCAGAGCTAAAGCAGTGGTTGCATTTCTGTTTGATTTGTTGTAATAGTGTGTGAACATCAGGCTTGCCTGACTATTACAACATTCCAACTGTGGTATATTACTGGTGATATTTGGCTTCAGAAGAACAGCTGGGGAAATGTATTAAGTTCTTCATGGTAGTGATGTAATAGTAACTGAGAGTGGTGTGAGAAGACGTAAAAGTTGGACGGTGTTCTGGCAGAGCCCCTTCCTGCTTTGTGAGCATCCATGCATGTGGTTTGATGGTAGGGTTACTGAAACAACTGAAACTATATCACCTGAATGAAGCAGTACCTTTTCTTCTGGTTTTAGAATTGTTTTGTTTATCCAATCTGTTTTTTAAAAAATAACTCTGGGCACTTAGCCTGGGCATATTAGATGCTGAGTGAATAGTTTTTAGGAGAGCTAAATACTTGGAAGCATTTTTGATCCATGGAGTAAAAAGTGGTCAGTTCTGTGCATTGTGGTTTGAGTCTAGCTGTTCATCTGTCCAATGTTCTGCCTTAGCAGATACTTTGATTCTGTTCTCTAATTTCTTTCTAGAAGAATTTTGCCCAAAGTGTTTAACAGTTATGATAATAGCTATTAAAATGCAGTGTTCTACGCGGTATTTACTTCTGTGACATCAGCTCAGCTGATGGTACTTAGTTTTAGATACTTAGTTTCCCTTGTTTTGTTTGAGTCTGTAATTTGCTAACTGATGTAACAATATTCATGTACTTATACTAGTATCTTGCTTATAATGCTCGATATTAAGTATAGTATGTACATATTCTTGTCAGAAATTCGTCAGAGGACTGCAGCTCAAAGAAATGCTTCTATGCCCTCACCTGCAACTCCTAAACCAGGCTCTCCCAAGTCCCCACTTCCAGCATCTCCTAATCTGCAGAGAGAGACTCCGGCTCTGAGCGGGCTCCCGGAAAGAACGGCTGTGCCATCCTTGCAAACAAATGTTTTACCAAGACGCCCTGGATCCCCTGCTACTTCAGTGCCTGGAATGGGTAAACACAGCACTTAATGTTATTTACAGTTTATATTGTTTTCTCTGGTTACCAATAAAATAGGCCATTTTCAGACACTATGGAAATGGCATTTCATTTGGAAATAGCAGAGCAGTTATCTGATTAAGCAGGAGTTCCATATTCAATTAGCCATAACTCTTTACAGCTGGCACCTTTTGATGCTGAAACCTATTGCCTGAGCTCATTTAACTGTTATGGCTTCTTTGTTTAAATGGCAATAAAACTTTGCAGTATTCTGTAGTCAACAATATAGCATACCTTTTTATGTTCTTAGTTTAGAAGAGCTCTATGCTTGTATAAATCAGGTACAGAGGAGAACACTTTCAGAATACATTGATGCTTCTCACTAAACCCTGCACATATTTTTTTTAACATGCATCTTGACACTTATTTAAATTTTTACTCTAGAAGGTATAGTCATGCAGCCTATACTCATAGATTAAAGTGTGGAATACCAAAGACAACAGACAAGTTGTCTGTGTTGTAACTGAATTTTAAAATGGCACTGTTATTTTAGTACAGGAGTCCAAAGTTTAGCAGCAAGTTGAAATCTGGTAGGAATGAGTAGTCCTTGAAATTTGGTTTCATATCCTGAAAGTGTTTTTCCCTTGATTTCTTACTTGGTGTTTAGATGGAATGGACTTTTAATAAATAGGACATTAACTAAATTGTATTGGAAGGATTGCTAAATTTGAGATTTTGTGTGGGAAGCACCATTTCCTCATGTAATTTTCCTCATGGATGGTAAAGCTGTGAGTGGGTTTGTGCCAGACCTTTCATTCTTTGTGGGATGTTTGACAAGTTGGATCACAAGGCAAGAAAGGAGATGAAATGCTGTCTTGAAAATAGAAGGGGCACAACTTGCCAAGAATCTCATGAGCATCAGTGTAATGTGGAGTAGTTCTTCGCTCTGTGTACAGGCATCAAGGGTATTTTTCTCTGCCTTATGTTCCAGATTCTTACTTGAAGCTACTGAAGTCTTGCTCTGTGTCCTTCCTTACTAATTCCCACGATACAATAAAAAATTAGAGCTGTAGACATTATTAGCTGTAGACGTATATTGATACCTGTTCTCTAAGATCTTGGGAAGCTGAATGTTAAAAGCCTTTTTCCTGCTGTTTAATGTAGTGGAATAAACTTGACATGGAAAGCTGTGATCTCTATTCTCTGTAGAGTCCATTAAACCTTATTTGTTGTTAGTAATTCCTTACCTGTGTTATGAAACTACTACATTTGTTTTTATCCCTGAAGTGAACTGTAAAGGCAAGTTAAGTAAGTCTTGATTATCTTGAAGTACCAGAAATTAGCTCCTTGCACCAGGAAATTGGTCATTTGGTTGCAAAACACATTACTTGATAACTGATTGCCAAAAATTCCATAATGAGTTTAAAATGGCGTGCTCCTTTTTAAGGAAGCTGACTGTAGAATAAAGTATTAGCTGTATAATGACTTTATTCTTAGGGGAAGATTCAGGCACGTTGAATAAGCTGAATGAAATTCAGCCTTTACTACATCAATGTTTTAGAGGAAGAAGAAAAATAAAGTAACTGACTTGTTTGAAAGGACACTTGCCAAGCTTTAAAATTTCTAAATTAAAAATTTTTTAATGTAATTTTTTGTGAAAATGCCTGAAAGGCATTTTCCCCCCACTTAATAATTTGTATTTTGACTAAACGTGTTACTTTACCATAGGTAACAATGGGAGGCACTGCAATTGTCAGTGAATATGGAAGCCCTCTCTTTTCTTGAATTTCCTCAAACCTTCGAGGCATATAAAATCTCAGTCATGTAGCTGTAGTGAAAAGTACATAAATTCTGTATCTCTAAGAGTAATATGGCATCTAAGTTTATGCATGGCCTGCAAAAAATATGAATAGCCTTAATTATCTCTATTTTACAGAAGATTAATAATTCATTTTCATTATACTATATTTTGTAGGGGAGAATCAATTTAACGTGTATTACCACGGAGCTCCCATATGTTTGAAAATTAATAACCAGCAGGTAGTTGAGAGTTTGCCAAGCCTTGCAAAAATGACCAGTCTTTCTACAATGATTGCTTTTGATGTTTATATTAATTACTGGTGTCCATAACAGCATGAGAACCAAGATGGTTGCTTTGAGTTATTAGTAGGCAGATAATTGAAGTTGTTGTTGGAATGTGTTGTGATGTTTCATTCTAGGTAACTTTATTCAGTTTTCACTTGGTTTATTGACTTTTAGAAACTTTATGTATTGGTGATTTACAAGTCATATGAGAACTTGGTCTTCTGAATAAAGGCCTAAGTAACAGTTAAGTGCAAACCAAGTATTCACAAAATTATTCCAGGGCTTTAATTTTATTGCAGGTTGTATCAATGCCTTTTTTGATGGAAATATTGGATCTTTCAGGTTTTTGTAAAGCTCTAAGAAATGAATTTTGTCTGACTGAATATTAGCAGAATGCAGGTTATTTTCACTGAGTTTGTTCTGTCTTGCTGCTGTGACGGTTTTCTTGGTCTAAGTTGCTACTGGAGGACAGAATACAGGGATAACTTGGAAATGCATTCACTGATTGTAATCTTCTGAATTTATTTCTCTTGTTTGGGAAAATAAGGCCTATTTTTAAAACATCTGTGTTGAGTATGGAACTTTTTTGTACTTAACTGATGGGCTGTAATTGCAGTATTTTCTAAACAAGTTTTCTTGTGCTTCTAAAGATTAGGACAGTCCATTTAGGTCAAATGTCCAATATTGACAAGATGTGTCTTGAAAGATGTGCTATTAGAAATAGTACAGAAATATTTGCAAGATTAGTCTTGTTCTAGTGCAGCACTACAAGAGGGTACTGCTGAAAATATTTGATTCCTACAATGTTTAACGTTTGCCATAGAAGATGGAAGTTAGCTGTGTGTGGTATTGAGTGTGAGGTTTACCACAATGTAGTACATTCTGCCCTTAGTTACGTTTTCCTTTTTTGCTTTTATCTGAAGATTAAAAGTCAGGAGACTTGAAATGGCAATTTGCTGACAGTTACGTTTGGTGCTATATTTACACATGAAGCCCATCTTGGATCAGATTATTGAATAGTAAGACTAGCTGTGTTGTCTTTGCCTCCTGCTCTGGAGGTGAAGATGTACGAGGAGTGGCTGAGATACTTGATTTGTTCAGCCTGAGGGAGAGTTCAGAAAGCTTTTGGACAGCATTCTCAGGTGCATGGTGTGTGTACATGGTTTTGGGGTGTCCTGTTCAGGGACTCAATGACTGAGATGGGTTCCTCCCAAGTCAACACATTCTATGGATACTCTGCTTGGGAGGTACATGTTACTTCTATGTGTATGTTTATTGAAGTGCTGGAAGCTATGAGTGCATGTCCTGATGCTGTCCCTGGCTAAGCTGTAAGAAAACTCAGTCTGAACAATCCTGAAAAGCTTGAAGTCAGCCATTTTTAATGCAATATCTTTCAGTTAAATGTCCTTCTGAATTAGTTCAGCATACTAACAAACTAGACTCTCAGTTGTCCTTTGTTTGGATTTTTAAAAAATCCTATTTTGCATTTTTAGACAGTGCATTTCATTTGTTTTACTGTTGTTTGTTGGTTGTTATGGGGGATATATGAAACATACCTCAAGACAAACACTGGATGGAGTGAGAATAGTTATAAGCTAGAACTCTTCTCAGAGAAGACACTCATCTCTTTTTGCACCTTCAGTATTTCATTTCCATGAATTACAGAGTTCATATAGGGCTTTAGATTGCCATATGCTCATCTCAGTATGAAGCTTGCTAATACTGAGTGATGTTTTTTTTTTTTAATCTAGCCTTCTTAGCTATTATGACCTTGCATAGAACTTTGGCATTTTTAACATAATTTTGTCAGTGGTTTAAACCAGGCCTTATTTGTAAGGTGTCACAATTTTGTCTGGCTTCTTTGACTAAGCATAAATATGAAAGTATCCAACTTGTCTTTAAATATGGGATAACCAAAATGACAAACAGCTGGACAGGTTTAATGTATAGAGTCAATGCACACTGAGGGCATGCTCATGTAGTAGTGTAACTACACAGAAACCAATGGGTGTTTCTGTGGTGACATCTTCATAAAATCATGGAATGGTTTGGATTTTAAGGGATCTTAAAGATAATCTCTTTGAAACCCCCATGCCATGGACAGGACACTTTCCAGTAGACCAGGTTGTCCTGATCTCTAGTTCTTCTACTGTTGTCATTGATTTTGGCAGACTTATTGGTGTAAACTACAAGTATAAATTCGCAGAGTTCAGTGTATGTGAAGAGAACTTAGTTAACTTGTTCTTTCTTAAAAGGCCTTTATTTGTTAATAATCAAATACTATTGATACCTTAAGTTCTTTAGAAATTATAAATTTAATTACATGTCCAAGGTGTAAAAATGGAGTGATTTAACAAAATTGTAAGCTAAAGGAGCATAAGAGGAATTTTGAACTATTAGGGGTTGAAGAATCTTGCAGCTTTTCTAGTGGACTAAGAAATATGCCCATGTATGTTAAGTAGATGCAATTATTTTGTTACACTAGCATACACAGTAAAATATATATTTATTTAGTGGAAAATAATTTTGATAATAATTCATATTCTAGGCCTTCATCCTCCAGGCCCTCCCTTGGCAAGACCTGTTCTTCCTCGAGAGAGAGGAGTTGTGGATAGAGTTATTGAATATTTGGTCGGTGATGGTCCTCAGAACAGGTAATGTGTTCTTTAAGAAATATCTGAACACTTAGGGGAAAGGAAACTTCTTAACCTTTTTTTAAGCCATGTCAAGGTTAAAAGAATTGTAAATGAACTTGTCCAAAATTTTCAGAATTACGTGGCTCTTTCTCAATGCTTCACTTGAAATGTCTTTGCAGGGAAACTGGTGATATTTGGACAAAACTACTCTCTGTTCTGAGTAGTATTAGCTGCTACAAAGAGATCTGTGCTCAAGTGGGGGAATGACTTGTATTTTGAACTGAAAAAAAAGAAATAGTTTGCCTCAGCACTTCAGTTTTATATCTGTTATAAATGTCTTTCAGATTACCTTCACAAGTGTCCAAACATGTCCAAACTTAACACTTTTACTATGGTTACTGTTAGCTGTATTCTAATGAAATAAAGGTTTAATTTGGATGTTATTTTCTGACACTGATGATAGTAAAAATATACTGAACCATAGTTTAAAGTGTAGTTGAGAGTATTTCACTGTGGTTAAACAAACTTCAAAAAGTATTATTTAATCTACAGATTTAGTTTGCTTTCAAAATTAATAATTTTATTGTGGAAATCACAATGTGATTGTGTGGAAGAAAAGATCTAGGGTATTAGTCAATATGTAAAGTAAAATACATCTCCCTTCAGTGTGTTATTGCTTAAAGGTATGTACTTATGTATTATTCATGTTTTCTAGGTATGCCCTTATATGTCAGCAGTGTTTTTCTCACAATGGTATGGCTTTGAAGGAGGAGTTTGAATATGTAGGTAAGAGTTAATCTTTTTTTAGACTCTTTTACTTGGCTTATGTAACAAACATGCATCATACTTCATTTTGGTTGCAGCTTAGTACTGAGCTGACATTGTGAAATATCACTTCATGTGTGAACATTTTTTGGTAACATATTACTCTGTATCTTAAGGTTTACTTCAAGACTTCGAGAAGTACTTTATTGTGACCCTCAGGTCATGGATTTTATGTGTAGAAAACTATTCAGTAGAAATAAGCTTCCTCCAATACATCCCTGAACGTTGCTACTGGCTATGAATGGTTCTCAGAAGGGTTTTATGTTGAGAAACTATCTGACATTAAAGTGTGCCTCTTTTACCAGAACTTTAAACTAAATTTTCCTTTGGCAAGAAGATCTTGGGGACGTGTTGGAAAAAGAGTGGGAACGAGCCCTAGGGGCCTATATGTGAATTTATGGCTGACAATAACTTCAGACAGACACAGCTCTTTATTGAACACAGATGTTGTATTTTGCCTGCTTTCTACCACAAGTGTAAGCCTGATGCTTAAGAAACTAGGGATTCCTAGATAAATCTTCTATTTCATTTTGTTTTGTTGGTTTTTATGAGTAAATATACTGCATTGTGAGAATAAGCTAAATGTTTCCTGTGAAACTGAAGATATGTAGTCTTTGTTATGTTAGTTCTTATGAGTTCACAACTCAACTGCACCGGAATTTGCCACTTCCCCCTTGTCTTGGTGAGAGTGGGGAGGACAGAGTTATTTAAGTGTTAAATCATATGCAGTATTTCTACAAAACAAAACTGCTTTTTCTTAATGAAGCACCACTGGATCAGAATGTTCCTCAAAAAGAGTGAGACATACCTTGTGGAATTCTTAAGATCTCTCTACTCAGAGTGTAAGGAAAGTGGCATCTTAAGGAGAGGGGAAAAAATCATCTGCCAACTTAATTCTTTTGGAGGAAAGAATAGAACAACACCATGTGGCAGCATCTGGTGCTACTGATTTGCATTATTTTGTTCATTGTGGTCAAATCTTTGAGTGTTGGGCAGTACTCAGTTCAGCAGAGCTGAAAGCAAGCAGGTTTGTAAAAACCAAATGTCTGCTGAATTTGAAAAAGGACCTATATAGGACAACTTGTAAATTTGGTGGAGGTACTCTCTGGTACTGATAGTCACTTAGTTAACTCTGAAGTATATTGAATTATCAGAATATAGTGTAGAAATAAAGATGAAATGTTAAGTTCCTTAGTGAGGCTGCTTACTGGGTGTGCTTTGTGGTGTAGCATTTAGGTGTGCCTACTGCTTCTTTCTGAATCCTGCAAGAAAGACTAGACCTCAAGCTCCACGACTTCCAGACTTCAGCTTTGAAAAAAAGCAACCTACGGAGCTGCGATGTGCACCTGAGCCTCTGGAACCTAGAGAGAGAAAGCCCCAGGAGACTCAAGAGACAAAAGGCAAGTACTAGTCTCATTAAATCTGCTTTTTCTTAAATGTCTAATGAAATTCACCATCAGCTAGCTCTGTTGAGCTAAGTTTTCTCGTAAGAATGACAACAGCTGAAATACTCAAACACTGCTTAAACTGGGTTCCTGGTGAGGTGCTCAGTGACTGAAGTCTGTCACTGTTAAAGGCATTTGCTCAATGGCCTTTACGTGCTTTGGCTTTTGATCAACCCCCAGCTGGGTAGGCAGTTGGTCTACATGATTGTTGTTGGTCCATTCCAATTGAAATAGTACAGTGTATTCGGACTTCATAGTAAGTGCAGTTTATATATTTTTTTCAGTTCTTGTCTCTGCTCCTAGATTAGGTTGTTTGATAGTAGTATCTTCTTTCTTGTACCCTAAAATTTCTTTTTATTTGTCATTATCTTGTGGAAATGATGGCATAACAATTTTTTCACTCTAATGTCACTGACAAATGGGTAGAAAAAAGCCCTGTAAATTACAGAAATAGTTAAGGAGGCAGTATGTCCCAAAGTAGTTAACTTTCACTGTGTTTGGCAGGTCATTTGGTTGAGGTGTGTTGGAATTTCTGCCTTTGTTCCTTTTGCTCTTTTCCTCAGGGCAGGAAAATCTAGTAAAACTGCCTTGTTTAATTTCAGGTAGTTCAAAGACAAATTGTCAATTTTAATTTAACATAGTTCCTTTTGAGACATTTTATAGTCTGCAGATACAGTAGGCATCTGGTGTACAGCTAACAGGAAGATGCAGTGTTTAAAAGACTCCAGAAATCATAATTTCAAACCAGACTATCTCCAGTTAGATGTGCTAAGTACTTGATGGGACTTTTGTTAGTTTAAGCAGGGATCCTGGGGGAAAATGATCAGATAGTGTGCAGCCCTGAGGTTCAGGCTAGAAACACCAACTGTGGGAAACTGTCAGACTGTCATAGTGGGCTTCTGCTTGATTATTTTTAACAGGGAGTACAAAGGAGCATTGGGCTTTACTTTCTGGCATGAGAAGAATGCACAAAACCAGTAGGGAAGTCATATTTAGTGGTGGCAGTCTCTGGGCATGGCTTCATGAGGGTGCACTGTAGTGAAAACTTGGTTTCTTTTCCTGTGCACTCTTACCTCAGTAGAAGTGATGTTATTGGCATGAAAGTAAGATTGAAATCAAATGGATAAAACTGAGACCATGAAAATGTCTCATTTGCCCTTAAATCAGAGTAATCTTTTTAGCAAGGAGAGGGTAGCTTCTTGGACTTGTGAATTTAGAAGATCCTTACAGAAAAAAGCATACTTTGTTACTAGGATCTTTGAAAGTATGCTTGTTTCCTTCTGTCTGACTCAAATAGAGAGGTCCTTAAAGAAGGATACTCTACTCTTGGAGGCATGTGCCCCATGGGCTTCTGAATGTTATCCATTACTGCAGGTTTTTAGGGAGAGGTGCTTGCTAATTAATCTGGTATTATTATTGAAAGAAATTATAGCGAAACTATGCCTGTAATGAGTCTGAGCTGCTGAGTCAGTCTATAGGTGTTGTAAAAAATGTAAAATCTGAAGAATTACTGTGAGATTGCCATTAAGCATTTCAGATGTAGGAATGAAAACTGTGAGAAGTTGCTTTTTATGGAAGCAGAATTTTATCAAACACTTCAGCAGAAAAAATAGGATGGATTTATTGCAGAAATGTGATCTTAGCAATTTACCCTTAACAATGGAAATTACTTGTTTTTTTCTGATGTTATCTTGTATTAATCTGCTGCTTTATTTAAAAACAGCAGGAAAAGAAACAACTGTGAGCCTCACTGCCTAGTTGTCTCTTCCTGATAGGAAGTATATGCTGAAATTTTTTAGAAGAGGCGTAAGAAACAAGTATACAAACTTTTGGTTTTCTGTGTTTAATAGCTGATCTTCTCTGCATATTTGTTCTCCAAGATGGTATGAACCATTCTGTTTTGATAATTACTAAGCAACCAGAAATAATCTTAGTATTTTACATAACTCTGAGAAATGTCTTGTTGATTTAGAGGAGGCCAGTGCCTGCCTGTGACTTGCAACAAAGGAATCTCTTTGTAATGAAAAGATATTTTCAGTAAATCACTTTTTCTGGTGGAACTGTAATATGAAACATAACTGCTTACATGCAGTTGGGTTTTATTAATAAATGAACACATTCCTTGATTGTAAGATTAAGGTATGAAACTATTGTTGAGGTAGAGCTCTGGGGAATGTTTTTGTTCACCACAGAAAAATAGCTGCTGTCACAGCAAGAGAATATCTTCACTTACAGATGCAGACAAACATTAACATCAGGAAACCAACTTCACCACAATGCTGACGACACAGTGGAGTACAACTGTTATCTGTAATTCATTTACACCATAGCTGCATAGCTCAAAGAAAGAGCAAAATAATGTGATAAAGAAATGTTATAAATATTTTTTTGCCAGTCAGCTACTTTTCCTAATGTGTACAACATGAAGCTGAACTTTTTTTTTTCAGTTGTATACTCATGTAGTGACAAGCATGCTACATGCAACTCCTGTGGAAAAGAGATCTGAAGAATGCTTTTGGGGAGTGCTCTTGGCACTAAACTTTGGAATTGTGTTTTAGAACTCTGGAAAATGGAGTAATCAGCTGTCAATGTAGTGCAGATCACTGGCACAAACATCATGCTTCCTTATTCACCAGATTAATTTAGGAATTTTTAGTACCAGAGTGACGCAATAAACTTGAGCTCTTTCCTTACCTTTCCCATAAATGGCTTGATTTTGATCCCCTCCCTCCCCATCAAAAGCTATGTGGTTCTCTTATGTCCTTCTCTTAAATGGATCAAAGTTTGGACCATATTGAATGATCAGAAAGGAAGCACTTTTAGCCTCTTGATTAATTTTGCCTTGCATTTCACTGTATTTTGAAACAAAACTGAAAAGAAGTTGACTACATCAGTGTTTTGTGTTGAATGTCTCGTGCTGATATTTAGAGGTCTTCATTAGAGGAAGATTTGAACTTCATCTGATTTGAACTTCAGACCTCACCACAGTGGTCAGCACTTCACGGACTGCTTTATGTGATGTCTCTGGATTTGTATGGAATTCCTTGACCATCTTGCCCAAATATATTTTTTAATACTGTCACTTGTAAGGATTCTTGGAATACAGCAAATGCTAGTATGTTTAGAAGGGTTTTATAAAGGCAGATGAAGAGACCTGGCTTGTTCAGCTGAAGGGGTCACAGTAATGGTCTCCACCAGAAATAAAGATATTGCACGTGTGTGTTTACTGTCAGTTCTACCACAAATGGAGCTTGGCTTTGGGCAAGTGTTACAGAAATTTTTTCTGAGAATAAAACTGATGGAAGACAAAGGACTAATATGTCTAGAACTCAATGACTTCAGGCAGACATAGGTCAACTCACCTTGAGTTTAATGACTTGTAAACAAGTTCTTTTGATTTAAAAATATGTTACGTTTCCAGTCAACCACAGTTCAGTTTTGCTAAACAATCTAAGTTGCTTTTTTGATAGGACATAAAGGGTAGAGGGAATGCTGCTGTCTTGTTTCAAAGGTTTCACAATAGCTTTCTCTCAAAGCCATTAGCAGATTTCTGTGAGACACATGTTTTTAAAGATACTTCAGACATGTGGAGCTACGTGAAAATCTATCTTTAAGGGGAACTGTACTGAAGAAAACTTGTCCCAAAGCTGCTTGAAAGCACAAGCAGCTCTCTTTTAGAGCAATTACACTTAGCAGACATTTTCTACTTAATTTAATAGTGATGGAGTATTGTGGTTTCACTGGTTATTCAGTGAAATACACTCTGCAGTGAGAGGAAGGGTGGCTGACTTGTTGCAATGCTTTCTAAGTACTAAGCATTAAGCAGGAGTATTGGGGGGAAAAAAACTGCTGTAGCCAGGAGCAGATTTTTTAAGGTTGCATTGTTGCAGCTCTTAAATATGCAGCAACATAGGGCCGTGTTTGCTGTTAAGTTCATGTGGGTGAATCTACATTCTTTGGTTAAGTGATGGGTTAAGTATTCCTCATCAGGGACACTTAAATTTCCTTTTGTCATCTTTTGAAGTATATAGTCAAGAGTTTTCACTTGTTGGCTGCTGCTCTTAAAATGGCTTTATTCATGCAGTATTTAAATCAGGTTGACTTTAGTCAAACTTTCCATTAATTGCTGTGTTTAAAGTGGAATTGCTATATATTTTTAATGAAGACTAATCATGTTTATGGTGAGAGTTAACATCACTTACTCTGAATGCCCTGGCTACTCATTTAAAGGACCTACTCTTTAGTTTCATGTAACTGTCTCAGACTGAATTATAAGACCAAAAGTTTCCATGTGAATTTGCACTATCTTGTTCCTTTGAATATAGTTAGAATATGCATTTCAACAGGTTTTCTCCTTTCCATTAGAAGTTTCTGCTGGTGGCTGTGATTGTTACTGAGTCTTACATGAAATATGTTATAAATGCTTGGCAGCCTTCTAATCAGGCTAAGCAAACAATCTCTACCTCTGTCAGACTAAGAACAAGTCACTGCTGCAGAGTGCTAAGAATGATTCAGTTGAGGACTGCAGGACTGAAACTCTGTAAATAGGTAATGGTTGGGCTATGCTACAAATGAGTTGTGAGGGCATAGAGCTGCCTCTTCCTTGCATCCCATACTTTGACTCTAGCCTGAAGAGCAGCAGCAAAGGAGTGTAACTCAAGTGTGGAGGGATTGGAGCAGGAAAATGCACAAACTTATTCATAGAATTTGAGACTGAAGAAAAAATTCAGAGATGAGACAGAAAGAAAACTGTCAGTTGGGAGATAAAGATTGAGCACAGACAGAGATGGGATCAAGATGGAAATTGAAGAGCAGGAAGAGAGAGTGGAATGGCCTGGAAAGTAACTGGGAACATTAATTTGCTTGGGCAAAAACAGGAGAGTTGAAAAACTTTGGAACAAGAAGCCAGGGCAGGTGTTGAGCAGCTTGTGGCTGAGAGAGCAGGGAAGGAATCAGGTTGAGTCAGCTGCAGACTTGCTAAAATGAAAGATCAAGTCTGAGAAAAAGTGGAGGAGCTGGGCTGCTCTGAGCAGTCTGAAATGAAGCCTGGAGCTAACTAGGTAGTGCTTTGTGAGGAAGGAGGGGTCTTCAGTTCTTGATGACAGATGGTGTTTGTACAGGGTCTGCTGGAAAGGGGTGAACAGCAGCTCCTCTACTGTAGTGAAGCTAGAATTTACTTCTTTAGAGGCAGTACTTTCAATAAATATGTATAATCTTGAAAATATGTATGTTATCAAAGAAACTCCCATCCTGGGTGAAAAATATACTCACTCCTGTGCGACCATCCTACACTACCTCATGGAAGACAGAATATGTAATAATTTTCATTGGCTGGTTTGATATATTTGTTTTTTTTCCTGATTATTAGACTCCTTATGTTCAAAGTAGTTTTCATCACGTAGAATATTTTAGTTTGTGTACAGAATGAATCCTTATAAAAAAAGTTAAACAGTAAAACTGACTTTACCAAACACAAAAACTGAATTGCCATGATGTGTTTCTGAGGTCTCACTTTAGTTAACAAGCTTAGAAAGCTTCTGTTGAGGATGAAGATATGCAAATAATACATAGTATTTTCTTACTGGGAACTCAGCTCTTTTCCTTTCTATTTTTTCCCCCTTGAATTTTGTTTTACCTGTGACCATCTTAGAAAAATCAAAGTTTTTATGAGTTGAGAACATCATGCAGTTACTAGTCAAAACCTGTATGTGATTGCAGAATGTTTCATTTGCTTTTTAAGAGTATTAGCTGCCACTTAATTTCTGGAAATGACTATTTTGTAATTTTTCTTTTTACAGAATCTGAAGATGATGCGGACCAGCTTGTTGAGACAAATGACACAGATGATAAAGCACCAAGTTCTGAGCATCTAAATGATAAGCTAGCTGAAGAAGATGAAAAAGAAGAAGCAGAAAACATTTCAGCAACTGAAGAAGCTATTTCAGAGTCTACTTCAGCTGAACAAAGTGAAGAACCTTTAATAAAAGCAGAATAAAATACTTCAAGTGCCTTCTGTAGCTAGTTTTTAGCTTTGTTCATGCCTGTTGTTACTATTCAGGTGAGCTTTTTTTAATGGTACAACTTAAAAATCTTGCTTGGGCTTAAACTGCCTCAACTGCCACAGTGTGTCAAAGCTATATGTAAAAGTGGGTGTTGTAGATGAAGCATGTCTCTAAGTTAACACATAGAATGTGTAGTTGGTTGAAGTCTATGAGTTGTAGCCCTTGTTTAGTTTGTGTATTTAAAAACTTAAAAGTACAAGCTTTGCGAAGGGTGACTTATAATTTGACATCTCTTTAGCTGTCACACATAAAGAGCAATTCCTGATGGCATCTGACCTAGTAAGTTTGGTCTAGTGAACTTAAGATGCTTTTTAATGCTGCCCTGTTAAAATGGATTGAGTACACATTTAATACACAGATGTTTACAAGCTAAAGTGTCATCTGACATTTGACTTAAGCATATGGAAGTGTCATTGCAATATTGCTCATTGTCTAACTTTTTGACAGAATTCAGTTTTTTGGCACTTGGATAAATGGCATCTCCTTTGGTGTTTGCTTTGCAGATGAACCAGAGGCACCTACATGCAAAACTGTTTTGTGTTTACATAAAATATAAGAAGTCTCTGCACTCGATTGTACTTGAATACAAAGCACTATTTATACCTGTACAATAATGACAAGATATAAGTGAATTTTGTGCCTTTGTGTATTTTGTTAAAGGAAAATAAAGACATCTAGCAGCAATACTTGCTTTGTGATTCCTGAAACTGAAGAGGATTCATGTTCTGCTGTATGCAGCTATTCTACAGTTACTCTGTGCAAGTACAGAAGGAATGTGCCACCTTAAAAGGAACATGTCAATTTGTAGCTAAGGTGGCTTTGATAGAATAGAAGTAGATCCCTGATGAAAAGGGGAAGTGCATGTGCATTTACCAAAAGGCTTTTCTAACTGTACCTAAAGCTTGTTGATACTATCTAATGTTAAAATTGAAATGACTATTTACTGCTGGATTACTGAAAATGTAATTTTTTTTTTTTTTATTGCATTGGACACTTGTTACACATTTCCTGTTAAATGTAACAACTGGGATCCTGGATTAGACGTTTTCTGGTGTCTGTGAGGTACCTAAACCAGATTTTTTTTAGAAATAAATGCTGAACATATGTGACGTGGTTGATTTAGTTATACTTCTGATAAAAGTTTTATTTTGTGCAGTGTTGTGTACCTCACTATAGGGAGAGGGGAAATTTCAAAACCATGTTTAATGTCTTGGTTCCAAAGGGAGAGGATTTTTACACTGTAGAGGCAACAAAACCCCTCTACCAGAAAAGCATGCTTCTAAATGTGACCTTAGTATCCATGTCTTCATGCAAGGCATTATTACATGAACAACAATGATCAATTTTCTTTTTCAAACACATGCTTTATTTTCTGATTATTTGGGGATAGTTTAGAAGGTCAGTCTTGCATCACTGAGGATCAAGTGTAGTCTGTATTTAGATTAAGGAAGAATTTTTTTCTGCTTCACTATGTAAATTACAATGAATATTTTAATTAGTAGTCTTAATAGACAGAATGTATACATGTGATTAAAGGAGTACTCGTAGGTGTTTGTCTGTACTTACATGAACAATTACCAAATAAGCATTTTGTGTGTGACTGTCTTAGCTGGGAATACAAGGAGAACAGTCTCTTTTCAGAACATGTGTTACAGTATGAGTAAAGTACAAGGTACGAAGTGATAGGGGAATTAATTTTTTAATATTCTAGAGATATATTTTAGATTATAGAATTTATTTAAAATGGAAATAATTTTGCCTGAAAGGTGGCAAAACTTGCTTATTTTGTAAGTTGCTAATCTCTGCACTGCATTTTGTGCCTCACTGATTTATCTGCTTAAAGGCTTATTTCTTTGGAGAGAAAAAATCACAGACCATGTGAGTAATTCAGCACGGTAAATTGTGGGATGTACTTGCATTCTAAGCACTAAAAACAATTAAAATTTGATCTCCTGATCCATCATATGGGAGATGAAGGCATGAATTATTGTCAGTTCAGAACTTTAAGGTTACTCTAGGCACAGATATTGCTTTGTTTTAAAAATGTACATCTCAAATGTCTGGTCTATTGTAGAGTGATTTCAGGTCCTTTCCATGACAAGCAGTGGCTGAGGTGTAATGCATGTAATAGCTATAGAACTGACTGAGAAAACTGTTGATATTGAACCTATGTATTAAAAATGTTTTCATTAGCCTGGGACATGTATATTTTTGTGTCCTGCTTTTGTAAAAGAAGCTGATGTTTCTTAGGATTTTGGGAATATGAACTTTTTTTGAAAAAGGAGACTTAATATTTGGGGGTGATGGGGTGGGGTATTTTTCTCCCAAGTCTTAAATGTGACACGAGCAACTTTCCACAGAAGTGATGGGTACTTTTTAT
Source organism: Catharus ustulatus (assembly GCF_009819885.2). Classification (NCBI taxonomy): domain Eukaryota; kingdom Metazoa; phylum Chordata; class Aves; order Passeriformes; family Turdidae; genus Catharus; species Catharus ustulatus. Next base: position 16,656,798 of record NC_046227.1, read on the forward strand.
TTAACATATCACTGAAGAATCATGTAGAGACAATCTGATGTGAAAACAAATGCTTTTTAGAATATGACAACCTGCTTTGTGACCTAAAAATACCTGTAACTTTTGAGCACAGGAAGATTTAAGTCTGTTTTAGGTATGATAGAATTGTCTAGAAAGACTTTGCTACTTAAAAAAAGTGAGCATTTGTTTCCATTAATTTCTTCAGAAGGCTTGAAGATTATGTTAATGATGTCCTGGAATTTTGGTAGAGAAAAATCTGTTTTTAACTTTCTAATTTTCCAGGATTTTAAAGCAACTCTAGTAACTGAGGGCACAGGGTTAATCTGCAGGTGAATTCAGGCTCATGATGGTACAGATGACTGTTACGGACTGAGCTTTTCTCATTTTGCAGTAGGCCTTCACATGTTACTCCTGCCAAATGATAGAAGAGCATTCTGTGTCTGCAACAGTTGCTTCTGTGTACTATAAGTGTGGCAGTAGTGAAAGGCACCTGCCCAACAGGAATTGAATCCAAAAATACCTGTAAATGAACAGCAGTAACCACACTGAGTCATGTCATTGTAACACCAAACAAACCCTTGGAAGTAGGAGTATGTAGACATAAAAAGTACAGCAGTTGTCATATTTAATCCAGTTGCAGTTTCACTCAAAATGAGGAAATAGAAGAAAGCAGAGGGAAAAATACAGAAGTACTGTGGTTCCATGTTTTGTTGTCTTCTGACTTCCTGGCATGTACTCGAATCTCATTTTTTTCAAAAGTACTGAGATTTCGCACAGGACTGGGCTTCTACCATGTCATAGGAGCCCTCTTTTTCTTTCTGTGGCAGGGATGAAAAGCACAATTGAGTGGGGTAGTGAAGTAATACTTATTAGGGTGGAGTTATCTGTGCAAAAACTGTGCCACAAAAGACAAGCTAGTGTTCTAGTTCAAAACAAATTGAAATGAGGTGGTCAAATTTAAATTTTACTTTAGAAGTGATTTTTAAAAGGCAGTAGTATTTCAAATTTTAATACTTCTAGAAGAGAACAATTGATTGCCCTTGGACATTTTGAATTAAAGCGTTTAGTGGAATCTTGGTATGATGATTTCTCAAGAAATCTGTTTAGCCTCCATGCAGGGAAGAGAAAGTCCCAAGGCATGGCAAATGAAGATAATGCAATAGCTGATGGTTTAGGAATGGTCTAGAGATTATCAAAAGCAAGTAACTAAGTTGGATATGGTTGCCTTGAAGTGAAGAAGATTGAACCCCATGTGGTACATCAGTAGAAACCAAGGGAAGAACTTAATGGAGTGAAACAGTTGGAGGAAGGAAGGGATAATGCTTTTTTCTTTTAGAACAAAGATAATTCAAGAGATAGAAAAGCTGAACTTGAAGGGATTTTTTTCAGAAAATATAGCAGGATTTGGCTGTTACCACATGGCAGTACATAACTCACATTAATATCATGTTCTTACCTCAGAAATAGTAAGAATGCAATTGCCAAGGAATAATTTTAGAGAAGTTTGTTTACTTTTTAGCGTTAATTCCAGTAGAAAAAAGCCATCTAACTATTATGAGATACTTATAAAATTTTTTAACCTTCAAAGGCTAGGAGAAACACTTCTTTATTGGTACATGGTTCTGAACTTAGCAATGTTTGTGATGCTGGAGGAGTGAGTAGGCTAGAGGAAACTTTCATTACTCAATAGCTAAGTCTGCTATTAAAAACTTTGTCTTTAATTGTGAAGTCTTAACACATTCAGTACAAGAATACTGGATGTAAAGAAAGTTTTAAATAAACTACTTCTACATACTTATTCTGCTTCTGGAGTGAGGTTTTGTTAGGTATCCTGCAACGAGGAAAACTGTTCATGGGGTAGGGACTGTCCTGGCTGGGAATGTTGCACTAGAACAATAACCTTGAAGATTCATTTTGTGTCTTTGGCAAATTATCATTTGACCAGTTCACTGAGCGTTCTCAAGCAAAATCTTTAGGCCTTCATTTCCTTCTGTGCATTACAGGCTGGTTTTGGTTTAATTTGTTTTTTCCCCTAATCTCTCTGAGAAGTTCTTTGCTGTACAGTCACATGGTTCAATTAATGCCTCAGATGTCAGCATCTCATGTTTCAGTTCCCTTCTAGAATTGGTAAAATGCAACCCTGTCCAGATTTCTGGTGTAGTGAGCCTCTGAAGGAGACTGTACAGAAAACATGTCCCTAATACAGGCAAATTTTAAAAAAGGCTGCAGATACATCATAAACATTGGGAGGAGAGTAAGTTTTCCAGGAGTAAAGACTGGAAGTTTGAAAGTTCCAAATAATTTGGACAAAGAGCCTTGCAGGAGGGATTAGATTTAAAATTAATTTGGAGAATGAGAAGACAATAAAAGATTGCTCCATGACCAGTGGATTGTGTTTGATTGCATGTGATTGCTTATAATTGCTAAAGGATGTATTTAATGGCAGTATATAGGTGACAGATTTTTTTTAGGTTGTCAGAAAGTTTTGATTCACTGACAGGAAAATGTATGTGAAATGATTACTGGTCTTTGGCAGTGCTCCTCTACCGTGGTGTGGTCTTTAGGTGGAATTCATATGTCTCAGGTTTGTAGAAGGTGATGAAGGCAAGGAATTACAGCTGATGGGGTTGACTGGCATAGGGTTGTTGGCTCCAGGTCCTGGTGTGTAGTAATGCACCAAAGTTTCTGTCAGAGGACAAACTGTAAACTTCAATCAGAAATGTCCTAGTTGAGATTGTCTGGAAGTCTGAAATTCAGTGTTTGGAGGAGAAGAATGGCATTCTGAGTAGGGATGGGGATGGGAATTTCTTAGCCTTGGGTTTTTACTAGATGTTTATTTACACAACAAATAGAATAAGCTCCAATAGTGTTTAACAATAGGAGCTGCTACCCTCCAGCATTTAAAAAAAATAAGAAATTGAGTTGTCTCTTAAGATGGCGAGTCTCAAGGAATTTGACTTCACCGTTGCTTTTGATTTGTGGACCTCTCTGGGGTCTTGTCAGGTCACACTCAATCTTTTCTCTGAAAGAATAACGATTCTGTGATTCTGTGAAGAATAAGACCTAGAGAGGTATATGATAGGCAGGATAGTGAGAAGGGCTTTAAAATGAAATGTATTGATTATACAATAATTTGTTCCCAAAGCATGGGGTTTTCAGATTAAAGCAAACACTTCAAAGATTCTCAAAGATTATTTAACTTTGCAACAGTAAAAAATCTAAAGCACTGTATCATAGTATAACTTTCAAGGTTGCATAAAATCAATTTGATCATGACTTAAATTTTTGGTTAGAAGGGGATGTCCTGATCAAGTCTTGTAATACTGGTTATTTCTCACAGTAGTCACTGTGGAAATAAATCTATTTCAGGACTGCCACTGTATGTACCTAGCATTGTACTGCTAGGATTTTCAGTCAACAATTATTAATGTTTTTCAGGAGGTCTTCATAAGCCTTTGCCACTGTGAAATCATGTATTCTCTTTTCGTTGTGTGACAAAAATAATTTGCAAAAGGGAGATTGCAACTGCCGGAGAGGAATACATGCAGCAAAATCCTGAGATAATCAGATATAGGAGAAAACAAGGGGTGCAGGTACTGGAGAGCTGGCAATTCTGGGTGTTCAATTTGTAAATTCAAAGACATCTGTGAATTTGTAACTTATATTGAAATAATCATTCTTTCTCTCTTTCTTTCTCCATTTTGCTGCCTCAATGAAAATAGAGAAGCTGGATTTGTAGAAAACTCAAGCAACAAAGACCTTCCAGCTCTTCTCAAGTGGTCTGCCCTCTAATTCCTTGCGTCACTTCAAGGAGTTCTGCTCAGTTGACGAAACTTAATTTTGACTTGTTCAGCACTCAAAAACATTTTCCAAAACCACCAAGAAAATTAATTTTAAGAAAACTATTTTGAATTATGTAATGAAGGAAATGTGAAAATTATTTCTTTAGGAATGTTTGTACTTGTATTTTTTGTATATTGATCTTTTATTTAAACAGGAGATCCTGGATATTTATAGATACTATTGTTGTAATAGCCTTGTTGCATTAGTAAAGGGTATGTGTGTTTATTGTGTGTTTATGTACTATAAATATTATCTTTAATCAGAAGTATCATTTTAATCCTAGCTTTAGCCTTGACTATACATCACCTGCAGTTGAAATTCCATTAAAATCAATGGCAAAAACATTAATTAGTGTGAATTCTTAGGCTCTAATAGGCTTCCTGAAATGTCTGCCTTAGCTTTTCTGCTTGTATTTGAGAAAGTATTTGAACTTGTGCTCCCCTTTTGAAATTTACTATTTCACCAAATGAAGCAAATTTTAAAGCATATGAAATTAAATTGCATAACTTGTTATTTGAGTGTATGCTGTCTTTGCTGTCTGTAACTTCTTGAAAAAAAAACAGATTATGAAAAAGCTATTTATTTACCTGAGCTTAATTGATGATTTAAGGTGATAATTCTGTTTATATAGTTCCTTCTTTGCTGGCTGTACTCAATCAACTTGAGTTTTGTAGTTATTGGATGTTTTTAAGGACCCCATATGTTACCAAACAAGTATGAGGAGGCTCCTGCCTCTTTAGTGCAGTCCCTGCCCCCCAGCTGGACTGGCATATGTAGGAGAAGAAGTTGTTCAAGGTTGAGTAGTTTCTGATAAGACCCATTTGTCTGTGCTATAACCAATTGTGAGAGCTCCTGGCTCATGGCATGAGCAGCCAGCTCTCCACCCTCAAAGGTCAGGCTGGCACGGGGCTGCAAAATGTTGTGTGTGCTGAAGTAGAGGCAGGGAAAACCTGCCTTGACTCAGGATTGAAAATATGTGGCAGCTTCAGAGAGAATTGTGGAGTTGTGCAGATGCTGACTTTGGCCCACGATTCCATAGACGTTTCAGGGTGGGTATTGCAGGTTTTATTGTATCTAAATGGTGATTTATGTCCTTATTCCTCCATTATTGTCCACAAGGTACTGCCCTGTGTCACAGGCCTGTATTACCTAATTTTTTCAGACTGTTTCATTTTCATTAGCACAGCTGCTTTAGCTTGTGATCAGTGTACTGCACCTCATTGATAATCTAAGAGGGTATTAGATGCACAGAAGTGACACCTAACCCTGTCAGTCTGGCTTGATTGACCCCTCAGCTTCCAAAACATGGGTTCTTTTTTTTTTTTTTTAAAAACCAAGTTAGCCACATCCATTTTCACACAGATTCCGGGCAGTTTAAAGGTTGGTCGGATTCGAATATTGCTCTTTCAAATTTGATAATGTATGAGTACAGAACTGTGACCTTTGATACGTAGTAATACATCAACATGACATGAGCAGTAAGTGCAGCAATTACCTTTACTACACTTCAGATTGTGTTTTAGTTCTCATCTTGCAAGCAATTATTTCAGGAAAAAAGGGATGCCTTTAAGTTAAATATTTTTTGCAAATAGTGTAAGTGCAGAAATTAATCTCTGGGGACTTTCTGATTTACAGGTGAATGTTTTCACATGAGTCTTGGCTTTTAAATTAACATTGTTTTAGTGGTACAAAGGAGTGTGGTACCATTGGCTTTTACAATACTTTTTTTCTGAAAGTTTCTTTAAACATTTTTATTGTGTTCTAATGTAATCCAAATTTCATATTTTAATTTATGGCCAAAGCCTGATCCTGCAGGCAGTTGACATGTCACTGTGTTCATGTTGCTCCCGTGATAATACTCATGAGTTGGTTGTGTGCATGGTAATAATGCAAGTTTACATGCTTTTAAGTGCCTTTCAGAACATCAGAGCATCTCAGACCTGCGTCACATACTGATTTAAGTGGCTGCTTTTAGGTACCCCAGCAAGGTTTTATCTTTTTTCTGAGCAGATCAAGATGCATTTGGTTTATTTCCAGATGTTCTTTCTCACTTGTTATAAATTATATGGATAATGATGGTGCACAACCACTACCTGGTAGTGCTATAAAAACACAAATCAATGCTCCCTGCCAAAGAACATAACGCCTTGAGAGGACTGACAGCAGTTGTGGTTTTTGTTCTGTGGACTAAGAATCAGAATAAAATTACTGTGTCATTCTGAGCAAACAATTGAGTAACCATTGAATGGTGGCTCTGTCAGTGTTGTCTGTCACAACCCAAACTCGAAGGAATAATTTGAAGTAGAAGTTCATGTTCTCATAAAATACCTGCCTTCTCAGCAGACAGGCACTGGGCAGTGTTGGTGTGCCAGAGTTAGGCACTGAACTTAATTCAGGAGCTGGGGAAGTGCTTATTTTGTTCTATACTGAGGTGACATCAACCCCTTTTGGAATGGCTTTCTTTAAGCTGTGGCAAATGTAAACCCCTAGTCCCAGTAGCATTTGGCCATTCTGGGGCACAGGAGGCAGCTGACCCCAGTGGCTGATGTGAGTAGGGACTGAATGGAGCCACTCCTTCCAAATCTACCATGAGCAGAGGGATGATTTTGCTAGGCTGGCTTTGTCTTTTAATTCCTGCCTGTGGAGGTTGCTCACTTGCTGCACGTATGCACTTGTTATAGATTGATAAAACTAAAAGCTTTTCTAATGCTATGGAAAGGGTGGCTTTTTTTGCTCACTATTTTCTAGCAAGTAGCTATTGTGATGTTGTTTATCCCCAGGGAGTAAAATCAAAACAAATTTATTGGATCACCATATAACTTGCTCCTAAGCAAGCTCTTGACCATACAAATTGTTTTGCAATGCCACAAGGAAGGTGCTACCTGGGGACAACATGCAATGTGTGTTTTTTTGTTTCTTGTTGCTTTTGGCCTGTGCCACTTAAGGGCACTTGGGCCCTAAACTCCTTTAAAATATGCAAAAAAGTAGCGTTGTTGGTTTTTTTTCAACTGTAATTAAATTTTAAATATTAATAGCCAGCAGTAACTTACTTTGAAAAACACCCAACCTACCTTCTTGCAGTGTTTTCCATTAAAAAATATGAAAACTATATATGAAAGCCTTGAGTCTATGCTGCTGGCTGAGCAGGTGAGGACAGCTGAGTGGGGAAGTTTGCTTTTCAGCTGGGGCTCCATGCTCATTGTAAGTTCCTTAGGCTGGAAGTCTGCCCTTGTGCAGGTAGGTGACTGGGTAGAAAGTGCATTTGTTACTTCCTTACGAGTAATAAGAGGATAACAATGGCAACTGCTCATTGTGAGTCAGTATTTGTTGATTGTTATTTGCTCATGCTGAATTTATTACTTCCAGTAACAACTCTGGCCTGTTTAGTTTTCTGTATTGTATATTATTAACCACTTTTTAAAAAGAGCTGACAACACTTTCCCAAATAGTAGGATCCTTTTCATAGTATCTGTAAAATATTTCCTTTCAAATTTTAGAGAAAGGAGTGAAGGTAATATTTTTTTCCATGATTCATACTATAGCAGTATGACTAGAAATATTTATTTTTCAGAAATGCTGGGATTTTTGTTTGTTTCAGCTATTTGCCTACATCTGTGTGATTCTGGGGCTTTTTAAAAAATGGTGAATGATGGCCTGGTTGCAGAATGTATTTTCTTTTTAAGGCTTATCTTAAAAGAAAAGACCTAGCAGTTTGCAATAGTAAAATCCTCCTGGAAGGCATTGGTTGAATTATTGAATGAATGCTAAGCAGCTGAAGTTATGGACATTTAATGGAAAGTACTTGGCTAAGACTGTGCACAACGTCTTGTGAATACTCCTGATGCATCATAATAAGGTGCTATGTTTGTTTAGTCGTGAAGTCTGATCTATTTGATTTTAAATCTCAGATTGTGAGATTAATCTCAGATTCTGAGTGAGTGTAATGATTCTGGGAGCTGGAATATAGTTTGCCATTGTGAAGAGTATGAAGGAGTCTCAGAATGTATAACGTAATAGATGCAATTTTGCTTGATTTTTTTTTTTCCCTAGGCCAATTTAATTTTGATTTATTTGCCTCATTAACCCAAGGATTCAGAAAATTGAATGCTACCTGAGTGAGGTATTATTAACACTAGTGAAATATCTTCAAAATCACTTCATGCTTATAAATTAGTCTTTTGAAAGCATTTTAAAGGCATAATGATGCTGTAGTGAAAATGTACAGCATCATTTAAAAACTGCAAAATGCTTATTTCATTTCAGAAATAAGACTTGGTCACCTGACTTAAACATATACTGATCTATTATTTATGCTTTGAAAATAGAGCTGATAAAAAGCATAAGTGTTCTTGATATTATATTTTGTCATATCTAGCTAAAAAGATTGAAATCCAGAGAAACAATTTTCTGAAGAAATGAAATAGTATGCCCTCCTGAACCCCTGGGGAAAATAGCCTCTCTGTTTGCTCAGAATACGAAGCAGTAAAATGGTATAAGTAAAATAGACAGCCCATGTCACATTCCTATTTGTACAGTCTGGAATGATGTTTTAAAAACATTTTCTAGTTATTTTTGATGAATAAACAGCACAAATAACATCTGCAAACCAACCCTGCTGATGTAAGATTTTTCAGATCAGATTTGTTTGTCAGTGAAAGTTCAGAAAATTGCTTTGCAAAACTAAAGTTGTATAACTCCCAAAAATATGCATACCAAACATACAAAAATATGTCTTGTTCTCTTTTGCCTTCCCTTGGAGAAACTAATGCTGATTCTCAGTTATCTTTGCTTTTGGGCTGAGAAGGTAGCTTGGTAAAAATATGGGATATCAAAAAGCTCAGTTGCTAAACACATGCTTATAAAGTGTTAAATAGCTGAAAGTTCATTTTTGTAGTGGAGCTACATACTTGGAATAGTGTATTCTGGTTAAAGCTCTGAGATTTTCCCCTGAGCTACTACTGCTGCACTGAAAATGGCTTAGGGGTTATAAGATCCTTCCACAGGTGCTGCTTCCACCTCTGCTCAGGGTGTGTTGCCTGGCTGTTGCTTTCTTCAGGTTCTGCCAAAGGCTGCCATGCTGAGGCTGAAGGCAAGTTCCTCCAAATATTGTGGCCTTCAGAAGTGCACTCTGCATTTCAAGGATGCTGCTTCCACGCTGATTTCCATCACTGACATAATAGCTGAGACAGAAAAATATTCCTTGGGCAGCAGGATTGAGAAACCTGGTGTCATG